>NC_088930.1:38330000-38442500 GCF_038396675.1 Hydra vulgaris
TACATAAAAGCTGAAACGTTTTTGTTTAGCAATTTATTCAAACGATTATAAAGAGATTATAGAAGTAAATTGTTATGAGTGAAAACTAATGTGAAAACTTCGATTTTAACGTTTTTACTGTTTACGGAAAGATAAAATAAGAGGTTTTTAGTCATTTATTAATTATTTTAATGCCGTAAACAAGCAGACTTTTTACTTTCGAATAAAAGAGACATTTTTGGAATGTAAATACTTAACACATTTGTTTCAGTTGTTTTTATGACGCTGCCCAGTCGCGTTTTATGTATTTTAGTGGTAGTTTAACTTGATGCTTTAGTTAAAAAAAAGATTTTTATGATATTAATAAATTATATGAGAAAAACTTAAGTTCTACTTTTCAAAAATATATAACTGTAATAGTTAAAAATAAGCGGAAAACACACAAAAATTGAAGTTTAAAAATATAAATTTTTGTTTTAAAGATATACAAATCGTTCGGATCTCTCCCACGGTCGTTTATATATTAGGAAAAAGCGCTATGTTTAGGCACGCATGCGCCAGTTGTAATGAAATACTACAAATGCCTGTTACATTGAAATGCTGTGAACATTTATTTTGTTTTTTATGTCTTGTGGAAGAAATGAAAAATAAATATATTGATGAGACTTTCTGCCCAAAGTGCAATAAAAAAATTTATATTGATGATATGGTGACCAGTAAAAAAACTAATTCTCTTCTTCAGATGTTAACTCTTGTATGTAATTTATGCAAGCAAAAATTTAATGCATTAAAAGAGTATGAAATATTCAAAACTCATAAAAGCTTATGTCATAACGAATTACTGTTATCAACATCATTACTGACTTCATCAAGTAATTCAAAAAAAAGTATAAATGATATCTTTGAAATAAATAAAGACAGTGATATTCCCCAAGAGCTAGAAGAAGCAGCCCTTCATATTATTAAGCAAAAAATGGCAAAAAGTGGACAAAAAACAATTGAATTTAAAAGTGGAGGACCTCGAGTAAGTCTTTATAAAGATATGTCTTTATAAAGATAAACATTTGAAAATTTATTTTTTATAAATAAATATTTTCGTGTTTTATTTCTACTTTTCAGCCAATGATTTTTACTCATGCACCAAAAGCTTATGTCAATAGTGCTCAGGCAGCACAATCAACATTAAGATTGCGTAATATAAATATTGCAAAGCATTTTGAGACTTTAGCAGGCAATTTAAACGATGCAGTTGCAAATCAAACAAGTAAATTGCTAAATTCATTATCACAAGACACAAGGCACTCCATACTAGATAATGCAGGACTAAACCACTCTGAAATAAGTGCAAGTGTGATGGTTGCAATGAAAACTGATATGGGAGTACCATGGGAAAAACTTAAAATTATGTCTAGGTTAATATATATATTTTTTCCTTGAACAACTTGTTTCACCATCAGAAGGTTCATCAGGGAAGTAGCTTTCTGATGAACTTACTGATGGTGCAACAAGTTGTTGAAAAAAAAAAAATCAAACTTTTTTTACACTGTGTTTCATCTATTAAGACAATAGATGAAACACAGTGTAATAAGACTTATCTATTAAGACACATCAGAATTCATTTCTGATGTGTCTTAATAGATAAGTCTAATTGATGATACACAGTGTGAAAAAAGTTTGATAAGTGATTTTCTACTAATTTATATATATATATATATATATATATATATATATATATATATATATATATATATATATATATATATATATATATATATATATTGTTTTTACAGGTGGCTTAAGACTTATAATATATGCACTGCATCAAATGCGTCACAAAGAGTAGTTGCTGAAAATTGGTCAGGCAATGAAGTTATTGTTGAAAATGCTCCTTTCTTTTTTGAAAAAGATGAGAAAGATAAGTTAGAAACTAAGGAAGTTCCTTGGGTTTATATTTCTGATTTACCCAAACATATATTTAGACATCTAGAAGAGTTAGAGAAGTAAGATATTTTAGAATTACAGAAAGATAATAAATAATCATATTATATATATATATATATATATATATATATATATATATATATATATATATATATATATATTATATATTATGTATATTATATATATATATATATATATATATATATATATATATATATATATATATATATATAACTTATAGTTTTTCAGTATTACTTAACTTTTCAGTCCATTATAATTTTTTTTTCTAGTTGCAATGATCTTGTGAATCATAATTTTATTCAAAATAAAGAAATTCACATCAAAATTGGAGGAGATTATGGTGGTGGAAGTTTCAAGATGAGCTACCAGATAGTTAATACCATAAATCCAAATAGTTCTGAAAATACTATTGTTTTTAACATATTTGAATCAAAAGACCTCAGAGCTAATATTAAAGTAGCCATGGCAAGATTTGAAAAACAAATAGAAGCGCTACAAATAATGAAATATAAGTATGTTAATAAATTATGATGTATATATATATGATATAATATATATATATATATATATATATATATATATATATATATATATATTTAATGTTTGTGTACATACTTATAGGGATAATAGTATCAGAGTATTTATTTTTGGAGATTATGAATTCCTTTGTTCACTGTATGGAATTTCCGGAGCCTCAGGTGAGCAGTTTCATTACTTTTATCTTAATTTTTTTAATTATGTATTTCAGGATAGGATTTCAAGACAAAATAAACTTAAGTTGGGTAGGTCTTTAGAACTGCCCAGGAGGCTGATAATGTCTGACCTCTAAATCCTGCTTTGTTCATTCACCTCACCAAAATAGGATTAGTATTTAATAGTTGGTAGTTTTTTAGGTAAACATTGTTGTTTATTCTGTTACGCAACCACAAATGAAATGAAGGTTTGCAAAAAAGAAAGAACAGGCATAGAATCTCGTACCTTGGAAAATCTGCAAGCTGATTTTGAAAGATTTATGAAAGATGGTGGCATTAAGAAAAAGGCCAAGTTTTATAATAATGTTATAGCAGAGCCTATCCTGAGAATACCTTTAAACCAGGTTAGTTTTTGTTTTACATTTTGTTAATATTTAATCCATAGTTATTTCCCATAGAATCACATCGACTATATTTAAATAATAAATTTATTTTGTTCTCTGCATAATTAGGTGTCTTTACCAAGTCTGCATATTGCTCTTGGTGTTTATCTCAAGTTTTTTAACATGTTTGAGGAAGAAGCCCATGAAGTGGACATTATGATGGCAGCATCATTAAAAAATAAAAATTGTCTTTTATCTCAACCGTATCAAGACTATATTTTAAAACAACAAAAAATTTTGAATCTAAAAAGGTGCATTGATAAACTAGATGACCAAATCCAGCTGGTTAATGATACTGTAGCTATAGCCATATTGAATAATGAAGATTGTGTAGAAAATATTCAGTCACTTTACATCCCTCAACTCAATTTGCTAAACGAAACAAAAATGGAAAAAGTAAAAATTGTTATAAAATTTAATAAATATAATTTTGTGAAAATAAGATTGTTTTATGTTATTTTTGACATGCGGATAAAAAACATGTTTTTTTAGGTTAGAGAGTGTAATGGTTTGGAAAACGAACTGATTTTTAAGAAAAGTGACGGACCATGCATTCAACAGATTGAGTTGATTTTGCAAAAACTCAAGGTACAGCGACAAGCATATCATGGGAAAAGTTTTATAGGAAACCATATACATAAAATGCTAAAAGTAAATATGTGCTATATGTTTTACATATAATATTTTATATTTTTATATATAATATTTAATAATTATTATAATAATAATGATGATGACGGTGATAGTGCTGATGATAAAATAATAGTGATAATTATAAGCTGAAAGTACCAAGTAATGTATCATTTGTGTATTTTCAGAAAAAATCTATATTAGAGCTTTGTAATTCTGTTCCGCTTCTTGTTTATAACAATGGATTGTCTGGAACAACTGTTCATGAAAAATCAGTTGAAATCAGTAGCAAGTATAAACAACTTTTCAATAAGCTTTCCAATTGTTATAGCATATTTTCTTCAAAAGGTACTATGACAATAATTGAATTAACACAACTAGGTATGTTTTATGTAATAGTTTTGTAAATAAAATAGTTACTATTTTAAATAATTATTTTGTATTTGTTTAACATTGTAGTGCCTCTTTACTGCTTGTTTTATTGTATTGCATTAAATTTTTCTCACATAAACGTAAAAATCTAATTATGTAATAATTAATAGCTATATTTTAAATTTTATGGTATAGTTGACAACTATAAACTAAATTGCAAAAACCTAAACAATAAATTATATAATAAGAATAAAGACATAATATAATGTAATTTTTTTTCTTCTGCTTAACCATTTGATAACTGTGTTTTTGTATACAGAAACATATGTTGATGATTTAATGCAATTTTATCATGCCAAATGGCCTCAGGGTTCAGTGCCACCTAAGTTGCACATGATGGAAGATCATGCGATACCATTCTTACAAAAATGGGGTGCTGGCTTTGGATTCTATGGTGAACAAGGAGGTGAATCAATTCATCATGAGTTAAACAAATTAAAGATTATATATCAATCTATTCCTTCACCAACAATGCGATTAAAAAGCATCCTTAAATCGCACCATCTAAAAACTAATCCTAAAAATAGAGCGCTGAGACCTAAAATTAAAAAAAGAAAAAGGAAATGATATCTGTGTTACATTTTAAAAATTATATGTCAATAAAAAAAAGTCAAAAAAGAAAATGTAAATAATTTAAAATTGATATTTATTTTTGACTTTATATAAAAAATAGAGTTTTATTTATTTCAGAAAACTTTTTTATTTGAATTATTTTTATGTATATATAGCAAATATAAAAAGTTGAAAAAAGAAAATATAAATAATTTAAAAGAGGTATTTATTTATAACTTTATATAAAGAAAGAATTTTTTACATTGCAGAAAGCTATATTTTTAAGAAATGACACCTGTCATTTCTTATGGGTATTATTCTTGTTTTTATCAACATAAAAAGAAATTATATTTTGTTAAAATAGTTACTAATAAGAGGATATAAAGTAATAGGATTAAATGTAAATATGCTACAAATAATTTAAGCAAGGTAGTTATGTTAGTTTTTAAATAAATGTAACAAATTTATAATCATTCAAAATTTCTTAAACTAAAAAGTTGAGTAATATGAGAATATTATGTATCCAAAATAGTAAAAAATTTCAAATAATTATATCCATTGCTAATAAACACCATAAAAGTATAAGGTAATTCAAAGAACTTACCGATAACAAAAAATTAACTGTATTTTTATCCTCAATTGTCAAATCCAATTGATTGTAATCCAAGAAAGTTAAATACCATATTCTTTATTTTTCATATTTCAAAGAATTTTTTCAAATTTGTGTCAATGAATCAAAAATCAATCAACATCTCAATTGATTTTGTATCTATCAACACAACAAAATGTACATACAATAAACCATGTTACTTCCATCTAAAAGAGAAGAAAAACACACACATATATATAAATATATAAATTAGTAAAAATTCTTATTAAATTTTTTTCTTCACAGAAGAAAAAAATTATATAAGCATTTTTGCTAATTTATTATTGCTCTGTTCTTTAATAACATTGAGCACTCTATTTGTAGAATACACTAACATAATTTATATATAAAAATATATATATATATTTATGTATATATATATATATATATATATATATATATATATATATATATATATATATATATATATATATATATATATATATATTTATATGTGTGTGTATATTTATATGTGTGTGCGTGTGTGTATATATATATATATATATATATATATATATATATAATATTATTATTATTGTTATTATTATTATTTAGATGGAGATAATTATGGAATAACTCATTAGTCAGATAACAAAGTATACAATATTAATTTTAAGATAAGTAAGAAAAATTAAAAGTAATAATAAAAAATGAAACTTTATTATATTGGGACATAGTCCTATCAGTAAAAGCATACTTTTAAGCCAAAAAAAAGCTGAAGCAATAACCAAAAAAATATCATTAATATGGAACATATTTATCTGAAGTTAAAAAAAAAAAATTTTGAATTCCTACAGTCAGATTTTTAAAAAATCGAATTTAAATAAATAAACAAATCTGTGTTTTACTCTAAAAAGTAACTAACTAGAGATGAAGTTTAAGCGCGCTAAGACCATTTTAATACTATTTTATTGATGTAATTATGAAATTATATGTATTAATATACTGATATAAGTTAAAAACAAGAGTACAGCATTATATTTCAAAGAAAATGTTAACAAATTAACGGTTGTCACATAAAATATTTTATGTCGTTAAGAGCCGCAGCCATTTTAAAAGTTCAAGACTTTTTTAAAAATTTTAACGCATGCGTGCCTAAACATAGCTCTTGAAAACGACCGTGCTCCTTAAGGAGCTCCTTAAGGACCGTGCTCCTTAAGGAGCTCCTTAACTACGCTGAGTATCTCTATTTACAGACATATATCTACCTTACTTTGTTTTTTAAAATTGCTTGAACGTATAATGTATAATCAACTATAATTAAACATCAGAAAACTTGTGTTGTGTTCAAAACAGTTTGGTTTACAAAAAAAGTTCAACTAAACATGCAAAGGTTGAAATCAATCAAATATCAAGCGCATTAAGTATTAACTCGATGTAGTTAAGGTCGTTTTATATCAAGTTTTTAAGAAATAAGTTATTATTTTCAAATATCTATAATATCACTTATTTTTACTATAATATATAAAAATATCACTTATTTACTATAATATCACTTACTTTTACAATAATATATAAAAATATTGTCGTTCTAAATATAAAAAAATAATGTCGTTCTAAAAAACATTATAAATAGTATAAAAAAAAAACAACTGAAAAAAATTTTTTAAAAACTTTTTCATAAAAACGTTTTATAACATCATGAAAAGTTGAACCCTTAGATTTCATTTCCCTACCTTAATTTTTGATTTAAAAAATGCGTTTTTCACTTTAAATTGTAAAGTTAGAATAATGCTTTCGATTTGCAATGAGTATGATCTTCTAAACTTTTAAATGAACTTTTTAAAGTTGATTTATAACCAAATTATTCACATAAAATAGTAGGAAAAAACAAACAAAAAATCAAAAGATATTTTTGAAATAAAGCCTTCCTGATATATCCCTCGTTTCTAATGTTTAATATAAGTTACAAACACGAACATTGGAAGGTATGGAAAGTTAAAACTTTTTTTTTGTTAGCTGAAACAAACAAATGTGAACGCTTTTAACAATCTCGCAAATCAAAACATTCAATGATTTTAATTTTACCTAAGCTCTTAACAGCGAAATGTATTTTAAAAGGAACTATTCTGATCAGATTCGTTAAAATTTTGGAATACTTTGTTGGAACTTGGTAAAAAAGAAATTTTACTAATCAATTTTTATCGCCGTAAAAACGTATCGAACAGATCTATCCTTATGAACATCGAATAACTATCTAACGAACATCGAATATCTAACGAACATTGAATATCTAACGAACGTAGAACATCTAACGAACATCAAACATCTAACGAACATCTAACATCTAACGAACAGTTAGGTAAGTAACTACTAAAGTTAGGCAAAATGAATGGTTCATAAGTAAATGTGGATAAGACTAAATTTATTTCATTTCATAAGTTAAATAAATCAGAAAATAATCCAAGTGAACTGCCATCACGGCGCATAAATTGTTTATAAAATCAACTTACGAGTTTTAACGTTCATGTATTAAAAAAAAAAATCTCCTTAAATATTTCAAACAAAAATAGTTCATAAATACCCGACAAATCTTTCAGGTAATATAATATTTTTTCAAATAGTATAATAATTTCAGATAACTTTTCAGATAATTTCATTTTCAATTCAATATCGTGGACCTTATTTGTGAAAAAAGTTTCTCAACATTATAATTGGACGGTGGTAAGTCTTTGCAAATGGCTGTCGCGTTTTTTTAACGGTAAAAGAGAAAAAGATAAGAAAAATATAAATATTAAAGATAAAACCAAATTATAATAACAAGTAGATAATTATTTATTTCATATGCACAAATAATTCGTTAACAATCTTAAGAACCATCTTTAAACAAACGCACATATAAAATCATACAAAAAGGAAGGAAAGAAAAAAAAAAAAAAAAAAAACGGAAAAAAGAACTTCGAATTAAAAAAAAAGAACACTTAATAAACTTAAATAAAGATAAAAAAAAAAAAGTTAAAACAAAACAAAAGAACGAAAATGAAGTAAACAAATAAAGTAAAAATAAAAATTAAAAAGTAAAGAAAATAAAAAAAGAATAATTAAGTAAACTAAGAAAAAAGAAAGAAAAAGCAATAGTAGAACTAGAAGATTGTAGTGAAATTTATAAAGAATTTAGTTAATTTATTTTATATATACTTAAAATTATTATTATTATATATCTTTATAGTTTGTTAACTTAGTTACTTTAGTTTTACTTATTAACTTATAATACTAAGTATAAACTTTAGTGAAAATATATAATAGTTTATTATTATATATTTTCACTTATTATAACTAGAATATTTTACTTATAATCATTCATAATTTTTTATTATTTTAATATAATTTATTTTATTTTATACTTATAACTTGACTAATTATAACCTATTTTTAATATATATTTACGTTATTCTTCCCTAACTTTATTAATAGTATTTTTTCAATTATTTATTTTAATTGCTAAATAAATATTATTTTTATTTTATTATTTTATTAATTGAATTATATTTATATTATTAATAAATACTATTATTATTTTTAGTATTTTTGGTTAAATTGTTGTTCGTATTACTGTTTATTTCCTTATTTTACTTCATTCAATCATTTCATTTTATAAACTGTACTACTTAAATGTCTACTCACCACAAAGATTGTTTCAAAAAAAATTAATATAAACCATCACTACATTCAATGTAATCATTGCCTAAATCTTTTTCATAAAAAGTGCTGTCGTCTGAATGATATGGAATTTAGGATATTGAAAAACTCTAAAACATCTTGGTTCTGTATTTCATGTAGAAAATATATTTTTCCATTTAGTTCTTTATCTGATAAGGAGCTGCGTATGCAAACAATAAATGATAAGTGATTTATATTAATGAACTTTTAAACAACATATCATCTTTTCCAAACACCATAGAGTCTAATCTTTAAAATGAGCTTAATGACTTCATTTCCCATCAACTTAATAACAACAATGACAATGACGTAAACCTCGAAGAAAACCCTATTAATTGTAAATATATGGACATAGAATGTTTCAACTCTGCCAACATTGAAAAAATAATTTTTCTCTTTTTCATTTAAATATTGCTTCTCTTATTAAAAATTTTGACGAATTAAACTCTCTTTTATCTCTTATTAACCATGAATTCAGTATTATTGACAACTGAAACTAAACTAAAAAATGACATCCTACCAACTATCCCATTAAATCTTACCGGTTATGTTTATGAGTACACTCCAACACAATCTTATTTTGGAGGAGCTTTACTTTTTATATCTAATAAATTAATTTACAAACCTCGAAACGATCTTAATATAAACCAAAGTTTTTAGAATCTGTGTTTATGGATATCACCTTTCCTAAAAAATCAAAAATCATTATTGGTTGTATTCATCGCCATCCTATAATAGATATTTCAGAATTTATTAAATCATATTTAATTCCACTTTTTGAAAAGCTATCTATGGAAAAAAATAAAACTACTTTTTTGATGGGCGATTTTAATGTTGATCTTTTATTAGCAAACTCAGATAATTCTGTCTCTGAATTTTTAAACACCATTGCTTTAAATAATTTTCTTCCCTTTATTTGATTGCCAACAAGAATCACGAATCACTCCAAAACTCTAATTGATAACATATTTTCTAATGCAATATTTTATCCGGTAATTTTACTTCTACGGTATCAGATCATTTACCCCAATTTTTAATACATTCATTTTATAGAACCAAAATTAATCCTCGTAAAAGCTGCATTTTTTGTCGGAATTTAAAAAAAATAAATTGCGAGGAATTGTGTAGTGATTTCTCAAAAATTAGCTAGACTAATGAAATCAATGCCGACGAAGGTAATACTAATAAGTCATTTGAAGAGTTTTTCACAAGTTTTAATTCTCTTTTAGATAAATATGCGCCATTAAAAAAAGTCAGCAATCGCAGCTTATCAAGGGGTCTTAAACCTTGGATAACACGAGGAATCAAAAAATTTCTTAAAACAAAGAATCCTAATAACAAACTAAATCTAGAAAAATCTTATATTACTTTTACCCGCCGTAGTAAAAAAAACCATTACTCTAAGTTCTTCTCTAATAATGCCAAAAATTTTAAATCTACATGGGATGGTCTTAGGGATCTTTCAAACATTAGTTCGAGAGTTAACTCATATCCTTCCTGGTGATCTTTTAACAACTCCATAATAGATGACCCCATTAAAATTGCGGAATCTTTTAATTCATTTTTTGTTCCAGTTCCGGAAGAATTACAGAAAAAGACTAATAAATATCTAATAAATATCTTGAAAATCCTAATCTTAAATCAATATTCATAAAACCTACAGACAAAAACGAAGTATTATCTATGATTCATTCTCTTAATGACAGCAAGGATTCAGGACCTAACAGCATTCCAATACCTATTTTTAAAGCCAACAGCATTCCAATACCTATTTTTAAAGTTTACACCCCCTCAAATTGAGGGGGGTGTAAACTTTATAAAGTCATAAAAGCCGATCAAAAAGAGATTATTAAATCAAATTTGAAATTTGTTGATGAATGTAAATAAATTTTAAAATTAAAAAAAAAATAACAAATTTGACTCATTTCCCTCCGATTTGGGACCGGGGGGCTATGGATTTGGGGTTTTTGTTGTTCCCAGTCTCCAATCACCGCAATTTTTTGTGTAGCATCCTCATTCCTCATATATATGAACATTCTTAAATATGGAGTTTTCTTCATTTTTAAAGTTGCTTAGCTCAAACATCAAAAAAAGTTGTCTACGGCCTTGTATTCCCTGATATCTTAAAAACTGCTTCTGTTATCCTAATTCATAAAAAAGACTCAAAACTTGAATGTAATAACTACAGACTAATTTCATTATTATCAAATGTCAGCAAACTTTTAGAAAAACTTATGTATTCTCGTATTTACAACTTTTGTATTCTCGTATTTATAACTCAGCTTGTTTTCATATTCGACAGTTTGGTTTTGGCTCAAATCACTCCACTTCTCATGCTCTTATTAGCATTATTGAAATGATTCGTGGTGCAATTGACAGTGGTTCTTTTGCTTGTGGTGTATTCATAGATCTTCAAAAAGCTTTTGATACGGTTGATCACAACATTTTAATAAAAAAGGTAAACTACTACGGAATACGTGGTACTGCTAATCATTGGTTTTCTTCATATATTAGGGATCGCACTCAGTTTGTTTCAATTAATGAATTTGAATCCACACATAAAGTTGTTAAATATGGCATTCCACAAGGTTCCATTTTTAGACCGTTATTATTTCTATTATATATAAATGGTTTATCTTGCTCATTTAAAAAATTCTAAGGTACATCATTATGCTGATGATACCAATCTTTTATATATCAACAAATCAATTACGACTCTTTGTAAAAAAGTTAATCAAGATTTTCATCGCTTAAATAACTGGTTAAATAGTTATCGTATTTCATAGAATGTCAATTAAACTGAATATATTATTTTTCATTCCCCTCAAAAAACTATTGATAATATTAAAATTAAAATTAACGGAAAAAAACTTTTTCCGTCAAAATATGTAAAGTATCTTGGAGTATATTTTTAAAAATAAAATAAAATCGTGCAATTTCGATAAACATTGTGTCTATAAAGTAAATGAACGAAATCTTTAATGTTTCTATTATAAACTATATTTGTTCCTATGTACTTTGTTTTCTTATTTAAGGGCATATTGTCATTGTCTATTTATTGGACCTGTATGTCCTTTAAAACATGTATTTTTTTTTTTTTAAACTTGTTCTAGTAAATCTTTATTTATTTATTTATTTATATCTTGATGAAATCCTATCTTGGTATAATCAACTGTATTATCTTAAAAAACTTACACGATCTAACAGTATGCTATCTCTAATTCGTTACTATGTTCCTATCCAAACTCTTCGAATGATTTATTCTTCTTTATTCTCTTCTCACTTTTGCTATTGTTGTAATTTTTGGGGTTAAAAAAGTAACTTTTTGCTTAATGGCGTTGCTAGTTTACAACGATCATCTATTAGAATAATGACGTTTTCACCAATGAGATCTGATATCCAAAAAAAATTTTCTGAACTAAAAACCCTAAAACTCCATGATCTTGTAAAGTTTTACAATTATCTTTTTGTGTTTGCTTTCTCCAAAACAAACTACCAAACTCTTTTTTAAATTTTTTTATTAAAACAAATGATTTTTATTAATTCACAATCATCACACCAGGAATACAGAAAATAGTAAGCTATACTCTTCTTTTTTCAACACAATTAAATATGGTAAGTTTTCCATAAAACAACAATGTATTTCCCAATGGAACCAGTGTATTCCTGCATTAATAAAAAAGTTTTTTAAAAAATATCCCCTCGCTACGGAATATTTACTGCTCAACAGAATTCAATTTAAAAATATATTGTTGGAATATACTTCTTTATAAATTCTCTCTGTGCTTAAGTTGCCTTTGATATATAATTTCTTTAACGATATATAATTTCTTTAAGTGGTTTGATTTTTGCTTTATTTATTATTTATCTATATTGTATTTATTTATTATTGTGTTATTGTTGCTACATTTTATGTTATTATTTAGTTATTATCTATGATATGTACATACAATTTATATTGTATTATAATTATTCTTCATATTATTGATACTTTATTATTACTATTTTGTATTATTACTATAATTATTACATATATCATTATTATTTGTTTAACAATCTTTTCTTTTTTTTCTCTCTTATTTATATTTTGCATCTTTCTTAGGTGCAACTCCATTGACTAGTTTGTAACTATATGAGTGGCACCTAACCAAGTTCTATTAATTAACGATCAGCATTTGTAAATTATTATTGATATGGTTGAATAAAAAAAAAAAAAAAAAAAAATGAACACACTAAAAACTTGTATAGAACAATTCAAAAATGAATCAAATAGGTGTTATTTTTGAAGGATTTTACTTTATCCGATTTTAAATGCTTCTTTTTTTTAAAATAAGAAAAATTAATTATACAAAATATATCAATTTTTTTTTCATGAACTTAATCATGGTAAGACCTCTAATCTAAAATGTTATTGTTGAAATCTAATCTAAATTTTATTCTTGAAATTTTTTTCAACTCTCAACGATTGGTTATTTATTTTACTATTATGTTTTTCTATAAATAGGTGTAAAATTTATATTTTATAATAACTAAGTTGTATAGTTTTTGTAAATATGTACTCTTTTATTCTAAGTTTTTCTTTTTTAAAATGTTTATTGTTTCGAAACATATAAATAAAAATAAATATTGGCGGGGCAAGAAGAAGACTTATTTAGCCTTATCACCGAGCCCCATTCTCACGTATTTACAAAAACCGCAATATTCAAATTTCTATAGTTAACAAACTATTTATTTAATAAAATATAAAAGTAAAATAAATAACAATTTGTTGTCATTTAAAGAAAAATTTAAAGAATCAAAATTTAAGGAAAGAGTAAGATCAAGTGAATAAGAAAAAATAAATAAGGTTTTATCATTTGCTTAAAACTTAAAAATTTAAACTAAGATTTAAAAATAAAAAGTAAATAAATTAATATACACCATAGAAATAACATAAATAAGTTAGTATACTTCATAGAAATAACGTAAATAAATTAGCAAACGCCATAGAGGTCATGCCATAACTAAGGTAATGAAAAAAAAAAAATGCTGATACACTCAGTGACATAATTTTTGTATTAATTATTTTTGTATTTGAGTTTTAGTTTAAAAAACACATATTTAAAATCGGATATATTAAAATCCCTAAGTAAGAATGCCCGTTTGATTCATTTTTAAACTGCTCTATACTAGTTTTATGTGTATTTGCAATCTTGGGAAACATTTTCCACAAGTAAGGTCCACGATAAAGAACTGAATATGAAGTTAGTTTTGAATTATATTTTGGGACAACAAAGTTGTTATTTGAAAATTTTGTTGGATATTTATGAACTATTTTGTCAAAATAGGGTGAAATATTTTGAGATAACCCTATATTTGTTTTATACATTAAAACTTGGTGTAAGTTTATTTTATATATATTTGATGCTCCAAGTATACGCAGAAGAGGCTTACAAGGTCCACTTTTATCAGCTCCAAATATTGTTCTGCCCGCGTGTTTTTGTTTACATTACAATTTTTTTAATTTTGTATGGTTTGTACTTGGCCATGCAATATTGCAATAGGTTAAATATCAATGAATAAAAGAGAAATAAAATTTTAAAGAATTATTATTTAAAAATGGTTTATATCCTATATATCATTGCCAAATTTTTTGGTATTTTATTTTCGATACTTTTTATATGTAAACTCCAACGTAAATGTTCATCTAAGATTACGCCTTGAAAGTTTACTGAGTTTTCTCTTTTATTTTTAGTGTTATTGATTATTAGATTAGGCAGTTTGATGGGTTATTTTTTTGATTTATTCACTTTGTGGAGCAAAATAAATTTGGCTTTATTCTCATTTAAAGAAAGTTTATAACTTATAAAAAACTCGTTAGCTTTCGATAATTGTTCGTTTGTTGTTTCAAATAGTGTATTAATATCTCTGTAGGAATAAAAAAGATTGGAGTCATCTGCAAAAAGAATACAATTTAACAGGTCTGTTGCTAAATTTAAATCATTAATATACACTAGGAACAACAGTGGTCCTAAAATAGAGCCCTGGGGAACCCCACAAGTTACGGCTGGTGGGAATGTTTGTGTTCATACACTATAAATTATTTTCTATCGGTCAAATAATTTTTGAACCAAAGGAAATTGTTATTTTTTACTCCATAGTGTTCAATTTTTTTTATTAGTATATTATAATTAACGGTATCGAAAAATTTTAACAGACCAATGAAAACTCCTTAGGTAAAGTAGTTACTAATGAATGCACTTGATATTTTGAATACAACATGTCGTTTTCTGATAATTAATTAAAAAGCCTATTGTACATTGTTCTCTCAAGTAATTTTGAAAAATAAGGTAAAATAGATATAGGCCTATAATTAGAGATATTTGAGCCATCTCCGGATTTAAATATTATATTATGTACTGATTTTACAACATTAACGGTAATTTTATCAAATCCAGCACTTTTGTTAGTTTTAAGGTAAAAAAGGCGGTTTGCAATTCAATTAGTTTTAAACTTTTTTTTAAATAAGATTCAAATAATGTTAAATTTATAAGAATTTTTAATGCCAAATTCGGACCAGCATTAGTAAAGAAGCTGATTAGTTTTTCAGCAATAATTGAAGGGCTTATTGTGAAACAATAGCAAGCCACAAAAACAAATATTTGAGAAAAATGACTTTTAAGTTTTATTTAAATCTATAAAATCAGTGCTTACAGTAAGATGATTTTATAATTATAGCTCCAATTTTAAGAATTATGCCTCAATATCTTTTTGGCTATTGCGTATACTATTTATGATTATAAAAATGATAATAACTCATTTTTGAAAAAAGTGTGGCTTGTCATTGTTTTACAATAAGCCCTTCAATTGATTTATCATAAATTGTGTTTTTATCAAATATTTTTTTTGGCAGAATGTTTCTCGCATAATTATTTTTTCCGATATTTCTTTAACTGCACTCCATGTTTTTTTAGGGTTTCCGGTGGCTTTACTTAATAGTTTTGCATAATAAAGCTTTTTTGAGTTCCTTTTTGTTTTTTCAAATATATTTTCATAATTTTTATATGTCATTTTGTTTTTATAAGTTTTTTTTCGAGTACTTATTATATAACTTTTGTTTTCTTTTTGAAGATTTTAGTAACCTGTAAGACTTCCATGGAGTTAAAACAGTTTTGGTTTTTACAATAATTTCTTTTTAAGGAAATGCTTGATCATATTGCTTGCAGAACTGGTTAAAATCCCCATTTAAAGCAGGTTTCTAGTTAGACTTCGGGTTTTATACTTCTGTTTATGTAGATATTTTTACCCTTTAATTAAGAAGAATTTTTTAAAGTTTCTACCTTATCTTTGTAGTCTAACAGTTTAATAATAATTGTGCGTAGTGTTTTTGTATCTCGGCATCCACTGCGATGCGCTGGTTCAATTCTCACATTTTCCACCCCTAGAGTCTCCTCAAAAAGTTTAATCACTTTTATTTCACTTTCAGACCACGTTTCATTTTCATTTTCTTTGATGTCATCAATCCTAAGGTTATTTCTTCGTGACCGATCCTCAATTTCAAGTTTTTTTTTAATCTCAATAAACTCATCGTTTTTATGTGTTTCGTTTTTACTAACTCTTTTTTTTTCAATAGACTCAATATTATTTGTGACCTTTTTTTCGCTGAGTTCCTCGTGAAAATTTAAACTTTCCTTTATATCAAATACATCCTTTTCCAATCGTTTAATTTTTTCCACGCTGTCATTAACGTTTGTTTCAGCTTTTTGTAGTCGATCGCTCGCTATTTTTGCGTTCGCACTGATGAGTTTAAGAATTTTTTCTTCTTGTTTTATTAGTAATACTATATCTTTTTTGTACTCCGCAAACATTTCCTTGAACATCGTTCGAATTTCATGGTTACTGCCATATTTAATAAATAATAGCAACTTGTATTTTATACTTTTAAATCTATATTATTAAAAAAAGAATTAAAAAAAAAATTTCTTCGATCAAAAAAAAAACACGTCTGTTCGCCGCAAAAGTAAATGCAGAATTGAATTGAAAAGAATATTACTCTTTACGCACTTCTTGAAATTTTTCCTCAACTAACTACGATTTGTTAACTTATTTTACTTTTATATTTTTTAATAAATAAATTGTAAAGTATACATATTGTAAGTATATATGTATACACATTGTAAAGTATATATGTTAAGATTTTCATAAAAATGTACAATTTTAATAAGATTAAAGATAAACTCTTTCTTTTTTTTTTTCTCTCTTTTTTCTCTTCTTCTTTACTTGTATATTACTCTTTGCATGAGCATCGTTCGAAAAATTTTTATTTGACTTATAACACTTATTTTATATTTTTTAATAAATAGATTATAGAGTATTCATATATGATTATTTAAACCTATTTATATGTTATGATTTTTGTAAACACGTAAAATTGGAACTCGGTGATAAAGTAAAATAGTGTCTCCTTGTTGACCCGCCAATGTTTTTATTTATATACTTTTAAATTGTAAATAGTGTAAACCACCCAGCGGTTGACGTTTTTTTTTTATTTCTTTATCTTTTTACCTAATCTTATATAAATAACTTCTCATTTGTTATTTCATAAATTTTCGGTCACAAAGTTTTATCGTATAAAAGGATAGTTACTCTTTACGATTCACTAAGAGTAAATGACGCTCGAAATAAATAAAGGGATTATAGCTCCCGAAATGTCAAAATGTCAAACACATGACAGCATCTTAAGGTCGACGTTTTTGCTCTCCAGTATTCAAACTTTGTAAAGTTAAAAAAAAAATTATTCTTTAAACAAAGGTGCTTAAATGATCGAAGCAAAACGAAGAAGTATTTTTTTATAGTCTACAAGGTAAATTTTAAAATACATACTTTAAAGAAAACATTTAAAAGCTTGTTTTTTATATTTTACAGCGTAAGATAAAAACTTGCAATTAAAACTGAATTAGGGTACATTATTTTTCTACTTTTTTTGTGTGTTTTTTTAGCATCACAACTTTCATTTAACACCAGCCGTCGGTGTGTTTTTCTTCTTTTCTGCAGTAGCCAATCGTACTTGTTTGCGATTTTCTTTAGCGGTAATAGTTCCTTTTTATATCAGGTATCTCCTAACATGGATACTACTTGAGGCGTTGTCAAGATAGATGCTGCATAGAGTTCTTAAGCAACAGCCCTAACTTTAGGAACAGTTTTTTTTGGTGAGGGAAACCAACTATGACGCAGTAAGATTTTGCTTATAGCTGTTCGTTTAGAAAGAGATTTTGATGGAGTTAAGGCAGGAAGAGGTAAGAAAGATTCCTTGACTGCGTCTAAATAAAAAATGAAATTGAAAATGCAAAAAAACAATATCAAATTAGAGTGCCAGAGCAAACATTTACAGAATACATGCAACTTATTATAGGCTATGCTATTTTTAATAGAATTTAAAAGAAATACAAATATTACCTTCTTTATGGCTTCTTTCCTTCATCCCTCTACAGGGCAAATGTATAAGTAAACAAAGAAAAAAAGAAGAATAAATAGTAATAAAATAAAAACGTTTTGTATTATTAATAATGGTAATAGTAATATATTTGAACTCTGAGCGATAATTCGATGAGTGTACAGCTGTATCATTATTCAGCATAGCTATGCTATTTAAAATCCATATGTCATGTTTAGATTTATATGTGTTCAAAGAAATAGCACTGAAGATATCAATTGGTAGTCAATTTCAGTAAAAAGATGCTCTTTTTGTTGAAAAATAATGCCGAGGCAACAAACTAGTTATTTTGCGATTATATTTCATTTGATGATCTCTTGCTGATTGATAACTTCTAAACAAGATTTCATTAATTAAATTTACTTTTTCCATTCCATTAAATAACTTGTGCAATTTGAATTAAGTTACGCCGAACCCGTCTTACAACTAAAGAAGTGAGACCCAACTGATCTGATCTTTTCTCATAACATTTTTGGTGGCGATATTATTCTTGTAGCACAATGTTGTACCTTTTCTAATAGATTAGTTACATTTTTGAAACATGGAGACCACACAGATACAGCGAATTCAATTAACGGACTTACAAAAGTTGTGTATATAATTTTTAGTAATTCACTATTTAAACCTAAAAATGTATTCCTCAACAATTTTATTTACTTTACTTGCACATTAGTTATTTGCTTTTTCCATTTTACTTCAGAGGTAAATACTACACCAAGATCTTTTAAAGCGACAGTGGTACTTAAAGGTATATTTTGCATAAAATAAATTCTTTTTGGGTTATTTTAAAAAAAAAGCATTTTTAAACACCTCATAGTAGCATTTTCTAATTCAACTAAAATTGGACCCGGTGTTTTCCTGTTTTTGACCGCAATCTTCTAACATTTTTTGTTTTAACATAGGCGCCAAGATTATAAAATCCGCCATTTTTAAAAAATAAAATAGTTCCGCAATTTTTTCACTATCATCTTAATTTTTTTTAGATTGTAAAGATTTGTCTGATATTTCATAAACTATGACTAAACAATGTAATACATTATGATATATATAATAAGCATAGCCCATTTCATATTGAATTTTTGTTTTCTTTTTGTTTTTATTTTACGAACAGTATTAAGTAAAGGTAATCATGGTTTTTGTAGTTAAAAACTTTTTTTTTTAATGAGTGACTACAGGTGCTCTATGAAAAGGTTGTGACAAGAAACATATCGTTATTACCTTCTTTGATTACCTGATTATGATTATTTATATTATAATTACACTACAGATTATTACAGTATTTATATTATAAAAATATAAAAGGTTTATACCAAGGTGTTTACGTTTATGATGCTATTTTCTTTTTTGTTTTTTTTTACGAAACTTGTAATATTGTAGAATCGGCAAAATATCACTAGATTAACAGCTTTTGAATCGCACCAAGCTCATAAAAGCGTAATAAAGAGAATGCAAGATATCAATATTGTAAGAGAGTAAGTGAACAAGAAAGTTCAGCACATTGTATAGATATTGCCATTTTGCGGGCATACACTTAGAAACTTAACAGGCGCGTTAGCAAGCTAACACAACAAAATTTACAGATGATGTCTGTTCAAACCCTAATAGTATTTTTAAGCTTGATTCACGGATTCTTCTTTGAACCATTCAGTTGTAAAGAGTAAATGTTGCTTATTTTAGCTCACTTATAGGTCGCAGTTATATGTTCTTCATTTATAATTCTCATAAGAAATTTATTTGTTAGAGACCTTATTAAAACATCTGCAGTACGACTAGTTGACATTTTTAGTTGACGTTTCTTTCCAATTATATCTTCCAAAATCTTTTTCGTATTGAAATCTAAATCAATATCAAAGAAACATGAAAAAGTCAAAATTGAAACTAAAGTTAAATTTTTATTTTTTTAAAGTTATTCGGTTAAAAAATGAGAAATTTGTTTCACGAAAAAGTTAAAATGAAGCTAAACAAAACTTGATAGTTAAAGCAATTACCTATCTGTTTGTTCTTTTGGAGGCACAGCGAGGGTGTTAATCAAGACGTCTAAGTGAATTGCAATTATTTTCTTAGTGTCTTATATTCCTAAATGGTTCTATTCCATCAAGGAATGATTTAAGATCAAATTCTTGTGAAATGGAGCCGCAAGTTAACGCACTGAAACCATCATTGCTTCAGCTAGTCGAAGGAAAAAGACCGTGAAGAATAATATGTTAAAATTCACCTGCTTTTTCTTCAATATTTTTTGAAAGCGACAGATACAATTTAATAAGCGATAAATAAATAAGATTTCGTGCTTAAAGAAGATATTTCGGATATTGACTCTGAAAAACATTACTTACGATATATATTTTTTATAATTTTTTTTTATAATTGATTAAAGTTAATAACTTTTGGATTTAACTGAAAGTTAAATGAAATTTTGCAATTGTTAATGAGTTTAATTGAAAGCGGAATTTCTATTTCGAGTTAACCACAAAGTCGAAATTTGCTTTTCAGTAAATGTCGTAATCCCAATTTTAACAAATATTCGCCGATTATTCCTTACAGCTTAAAATATATTTTAAATTACCGCTCAAAGCACGCATAAGGAAAAGGAAAAAGTGTACCTATTATTTTTTATGTACTAAAAATAATTCAAATCCTAAAAACTCAAACCTATTTTGAACAAAAAAGAAACACAAAGTAGTTTTTAACCGAACTATTCAATCTAGTCAATCGTCAAGTTGTTTATTAGTTTTTTAGTAAACACTAACAAATACAATATTTACAATGATAACATTTATTGCCTAAAAGAAACTTTTAAGTTTTTACTAACGCACGTTCTATCAAAGTTATTTGAATATCGTAAAAAAGCGCTTAACTCTTTAACGGACGGACATGATTAAAAAATATAAGAAGCATTTTAACTCTTTTTTTAATTTGTTTAAAATATTACAAAAAGCACTTTCTAAAATAGAAAGAGAGCACTCATAAAATAAATATTTCTAAAACCATACATCATAAAAGCGATGTAGCTAGACCTTTTGGTAAAAACATTGTAAAAAAAGTACTTCTATAAGTTTAGCGAACGTTTACTTTTATCAAATTGAGTGTGCTGTTCTTTAAGACGAACTTGAAGAGACTCTAATTTTTGTATATATTGGTTAAGCGAAGTACTTGAATCTCGATTACCACGAGTGTATACATCAGCAAATTCTTTATTAATCAAAATTGTTTGTGGCGAATAAATATTTGTTCCATCATTATCTACGTCTCGAACAGGTGGAGAGGCATGTCTGAAAACGAAATCAGATTGCGTAGGGGAAGGCCTTGGATATGATCTAGGCGCATCACTGAAATGCTTTAACCCAGAAGAAGTTCGACTTTGATTCAAGATGCTGCTCTTAAGGCTATTTACGCTTACTTCAACAAACCTAGGTGTATTTGAAGCATTACTGTCTGAACAGGGACTTGTATTACTTATATTAGAAGGGGATTTTAATAGATTGTTATTTTCAATGGATGATTCTAAGTCATCGGTTGTACTCTGTTTAGGCCTTTCTTCAAGTCTGGTTATACTATATTTGCTCAAAGTTTGACCATGACTGTCAGATTTATAATTTAAACTCTGGCTGGTAATCATTTTTTCATCAGAGCTTGTTTTATTAAAATACTGTTTATCTAAATCGATTGTTACGGGATTAGGTTGAGCGTAGCTGGATGATGATCGAGTGCCTGAATGGCTTACTTTTTCGGGATTAAATTTTTTATCTAATAATAATTTACTCTGATTGTTATTCTTATGATCGTGTCTTTTTTCTCTTACATCCTTGTATGGATAATCCGCAGAAGACTTGTAAAGACTACGTTGGTATTTGCGTTTGAGAAACTTCATACGCGCTATAGAAACAATGACAAGAGCTGTAACTTTAAACTTCTTGTATGGAGCTGATATACTATTATTTTCTCGAACCATTTTACGAACCAGAGATTGATTACTGTTTCCATATTCATTCAACAAAAGTAACAAATAAGTTTTTTGGTAGGACAAAGCTTTGCGAAAACTTTCAGCTCGAAAGTACTTCAAATACAAACGTTGAACCTAAAAAAATAAGTTTATTAATATATTATTATATTGTTATTATAACTCAACTCATTATTAAAATTGTCAAATTATTATTGTAAAATATTACAAGACATTTTAAATTAGGATAAAAAGAACTGTAAATAAAACTAGTTATCATGAATTTTCATAAATTAAAATTAGTCAATACAATTTTTTTTTAACTTTTAAGTCCTAAATGTAAGTCAAATAACTTTTTAATTTGACTTTAAACTAATTATTTTGGTATCTAATATTATTTCAATAATTTTTAACTTATTTTTAATACTATTTATATTTGCTAACTCAATTTAGCAAATCGATTTTTTATTCGATTTTTTAAAATCGATAATTTAGCAAATCGATTAGACTTATTTTAGTGCTCAAACAAGTACAATTAGTTGGAATTTATGCTTTATTTTGATTTAAAATTAAAAAGTAAAGCGAACTAAAAGATCTAACTATATCTTTTAGTTCGCTTTATTTAATAAAGAATATTTATTCTGAAATCAAAAAAATATTTAGTTCTAATAAATTGTGGCCGAAATGTACACCAGCCTTTTTTTAAACGTTTATCACCAAAAAGGTACCCACAAACTTAATAATTACGCAACTTAGGTTTGTACATTTAATTTTCCAGTTCAAAAAAAAATTTAAAGGATTAAGTAGTTACAAAAAATTCAGAAGAAGAAAAAAACACAGAAGATGAATTTATTAGATCAACAATAGGACATAAAGAATACATGCCAGTGAACAACAATAGAACATAAAGAATACATGCCAGTAAACAACAACAGAGCTTAAAAAATCTAGTGAATTAATCAAATTATGTAAATTTATATTTTTTATAGTGATAACTTGCTTGTAAAGCTATTATATATATATATATATATATATATATATATATATATATATATATATATATATATATATATATATATATATATATATGTATATATATATATATATGTATATATATATATATATATATGTATATATATATATATATATATATATATATATATATATATATATATATATATATATATATATATTAATGGAAAAATTTACCTTTGCAATCGTCCAACCTGCATTTAGCAACTTTAGTCCATTTCCAGCAACCTCAAGAGGAACAGAAGCAAGTCTCTCTTTTAAAATTGTGATTTCATCTTGAAGCTTATTATTTTCAATTAAATGCATTTGATTATTTTCGTCAGTGGTTTTTTGAAGAAAAAATATTTTTTCTTTAAGCTGTACTACTTTTGCTGACAGTTTATGTCCTTTCTCTTCAAATTTGTCTCGTTGAAGTTTAATCTGTTCAAACTGAGCCCGCATATGATCACGCTCTTTCTCCCAGAAATCTCGAAGCTCTTGAAATTTAACATCCTGTTGACGATAGAAAGAAATTTTGTGTTCCAAACGATGAATATTTTCTAAAAGTTGGTCACGCTCCAAATTTATGAAGTCTTTTGAAGATTTATCCTTAAAACAAAAGCTATTTTGTAAGCAAGCAGTGATAAGCAGCAGAAAATTATTAAATATAATATCATTTGAGTTACCATAGCAACCATACATAAATACTATAGAGTTTTACAACTTGATAAGTTATTTTTAGATATAACTATTGGACAATTCTCAATTATATATAAACATCTAAAAAAAATTTGATTAGTATTTATTTAAAAAAAAAGAGAAAGTTCGAGTATTTACAAAAATGTATTTATTAAATTTCTTTTTTTGTTTTAAATTGAACAGGATTTAATTATAGGCTAATAAAGACCAGAAAGTCATTGAAACAAAGACTAAAAAATTGAACCAAAGACCAGAAAGTCAATGAACCAAAGACCAGAATGTCATTGAACTTTGATTTTGTTAAAATTTAGTCTAATAATTAATTTGAATTATTCAAGAATCAAAAGAACCTTGCTTACCTTGTCATTGGAAAGTACCTCATTGTTTTGAAAACCAGAGCATCAGCTATAGTAACCCCTAACAATTCAAATTTTGATTTTTTTCAAGAAAAAAACTTTAGAGTGTCATTATTGCCACAATATATGGAGCTAGTTTTGACATAAAAGATACTTTAAAAAGATAAAACCTATTCTTAAATTTCCTTCGTCTGAAAATAATTAAAAGATATACTTCAAGCAATGAGTTTTTATTATTATAACATTTGTGTTTCTGAAGCTCTTATACTTTTTTAATTAGTTGAAACTCTCTTAATCATAAAGATTTAAATATGAATCTTGTTAAACAAGACCCCCTACGTAAAAACATTTAAATATGAATCTTGTTAAACAAGACCCCCTGCGGAAAAACATTTAAATATAAATCTTGTTAAACAAGACCCCCTGTGCAAAAAATCAGGTCAAGAGTGATTTGTCCAGCAGAAAACAAAAGCAGAGATGTTAATTTATCTTTTTATATTAAAATTAGTTATGCCAACGCTTATGTTTTTGACTTTCTACTTCCTTTTTGATTTTTCATTTAAATATTTAATCACAAACATGGATTTATTAATAAAACATGTAAAAAATTAAAAATTAGCCTTGCAATATTATTATTCAAAAGCACTAAAACGTTTTAAATTTATGTTGTGAAGAATATAAATTGATGATATAATTTATATTCTTAATGATTATAAGTAATAATGTCCCATAGATAACAACTACTAATAGTATATAAAATAATAAAGTAATAACAATATAGAATAATAATTATAATAATGTATAATTATACAATAACAATATATGGTAACAAATAGTAGTAGCAAAAATAATTGTCACAAAAATGACTTCAAAGCTATCATACTAGCTGATACTAACAATTCATAACCAATCGGGATCTGGAAAAACAGTTATTTTTTGAAAATATTTGTTAAATTATTCATACTTCTTTATTACTTTTTTTTTGAGTAACATTTTTTTTCTCATAAAACAATAGACCAAAACAAAACAAAACAAAAAAAAAGAGTAGGAGCTAATCAAAATTTAAAATGGTTGTCTTTATTTTTTCCCATAAAATGTAAACATTTTCTTTTTTTTTTAAATAAATTTAGAAGAATGGAAAAAAATTAAAAACTTTGAAAAATTATTTTTAAAAATTGATTGATTGCCTGCCCAAACCAAAAGCCTGAGTTGTTGCATATTCTACCTTACATTCCTTGTATGTTCTACTTATTTGTCAGTTGATGTGTGCACACATCCTCACATGTTTTACCTATTTATCAGTTGATACTGCAACGTTGCTTATTGCATCATTGCCTTTATAAGTTTAAAAAAACAATTTGAGAGTTTCTTTAATCATCAAACAGTAATCATAAATTAATGTGTGACTATAATACATTTATATTTATGAGATCTAACACATACAATTATAATTCACCAACATTATAATAGAACATTCCCTCTTGGTAAATTAGCTCACAAATCTATAAGAAGTGTTACTTGCCATTTAATACAGTGGTTTTCATAAATTTAGACGCACTCTTATTTGAGAATAGAAATTTTTAGTTTTTTAGCGATAAAACAATAACGAAAAATTTCAGTTTAGTGTTTTTTTATTTATTAGATAAATACATACAGAATACAAAATTTACAAAAAAATACAAATACTAAGTAATAATTAGGTACAACTACATGGTATTAAATAGATAAGACAAAAAAAAATAATTCATAAATTTAGACACACAACACATTAGAAGACGTAATTTATGAACCGCCTTTTACTTTAATACAACTAAGAACTCTTCTTGACATAAACTCAACAAGATTTTTGCACATCGCTTCTGGGACCCTATACCAGGTCTCCTTAAGGACGTCCTTCAGCTGGCCAAGTGTGGAAACTTGAACCTTTGCTAATTCACGGTCAATCCAAGCCCAAATGTTTTCAATCGGGTTCAAATTAGGTGAGTATGGAGGCCACGGTATTGTCTTGATATTATTGTTGAACCTTTGTATAGTATGCAGTATGTGCAGTTGAAGTTATCTTGTTGAAGTTTCCATGGTTTATCATTGAGCATAAGCAGGTCAATTGATGGAATTAGGTTGTTTTCCAGTACTTCTACGTATATATTCTGGAGTTGATTCTTCTGGTGTATGTTTGGCACATGCCAACGCCTTTGTAATTGAAGCATGACCAGATTCCTACCGAGCCTCCTCCACTTTGTATAGTCGGTCTAATGTACCTGGCATAATACTTTTCGTGAGCCATTCATTTGACTGTTATGTTAGATTCGCGATTGATAAGCTCAAAGTTACTCTCATCACTCCACATAATATTTTTCCATTGTTCCATTGTCTAATACCTTCTTTCACGACACCATTTTAGCCTCCTTTGTTTATCATATGGACCAAGAGCGGTTTCTACAAAGCAGAGTAGACTCCAATCTTGTATTTGATAAGTATTTGGCGGACAGTGCTTTGAGAAATAGATGTATTTCGCATTGTATTGAATTCTGTGGTCAATTCTTTGTAACTAATTTTTGGATTAGCTCTGACAGCTCTAAAAAGGGTACTATCGTCCTTTCTGGTAGTTGACAAGGGTCTACCTGGCCTTGTTTTCTCACTGGCACCACCAGTGTGAAGAAAGTTTTGCTTCGTTGTCTGAATGCATTTCTCAGAAAGTCCAATTAACCTGGCAATTTCTCTATTTCTTTTGGTTCCTTCTTTGATGTGAGCAATAATTTGCCATCTTTTACCTTAAGTGATATGCCTTTTGCCCATTTTTCGTATCTTTTTAGTGCAAAACTAGCTTTACTTATGTTTATTTATTAAATAATGATTAACTAATTCCAGGAAGTCATACTTATATAAGGTTTTTTGACAAAATCAACTAATTTAGGCCTATTAATGAGAAATATGGGAAATTAACTATCAATTAACAAGATATAAAACTTTTTTGATTGTGCGTCTAAATTTATGAATAAAATAAAATCAAGCTTATTAACTTTTTTTGTGTTAATTGCTATAGAATTAGTAATAAACATCCTGTAAAAAAATTAAGGTACTCTATAATAGTTTTGATATATAATTTAATAGGAGTTTCACTTCCTCTATTAAATTATATATCAAACATAGCGGTAGCACTTTTATTTTATTTTTAAGTATTTTCTTACGTATATGTAAAAAAAAATAAGTGCATCTAAATTTATGAAAACCACTAAACGTTCTAGAGAATTATTTCAGACTTGAACAACATCATTGATATATTTTCTTTTAGCATTTTAGTTTTATCTTTTGGTCTATAAAGAACATTTTGAGTGAGTCATTTGAATTCTGAAAGTCTGGAATATGCGAGATATGACCTGTATATACCAGATTTGCAGTTTTGATGTCAAATAACAAGATATTTTGCTTTTGTACTACACCTGGACGGCTGGTCACATTTTATTTTTTGAGTTGGTTTTACCCAAACACCCTCTTTGAATTTCTTGTTTACATCATTCTTGTCTGCTTTCCTTGATTGAACAATGATTGAGCAGGTAACTGTTGATCATTTTGCCTATGCATTTAACTATACCATTACCTTGATCTCAATGGGCCGCTTGATATTCTAAATTAACATACCATTCTTCAGCAAAATTTAACATTTTGAACCAAAATTCTTTGTCCATTAGAAGACAAACTGGCAGTTCAAATAAAGAGAATATTTTTTCAAGTTTCCCTACAACTTCAGTAGCTGTTTTGGTTACCATTTTATGCCATATTGTATGCCATGACAGACCACAGTCAATCATTGATAAGTACAGTTCTGCGCCTACATGCCTAATGTTGATGGCAACCTGATTCAAATTTCCTTCTTACATTAATTGACCATACTACCATTTTACAGAGAAGGATGAATAGAGTTGCGCTGGTTACAATTTGCTACTGCTGTTAAAACCCCCTTACGTGAAACATCTTGGTTATTTTGCAAGCAAAGTTGGAATATCCAAGTGACACTAAAATGACCAATTAAATACATTTTTTACATATCTTTCTGTTGAAGTACCTCTGATACACACACTTTTCTGCACCATTTTTTGGAGACTTGTGAAAGTCGATCAGCCAAATTTATTTCAGATGAAATCCATTGTACTATGATCTGGATATCTTATGCTACTTCCTTAATAGTATTCAATTGTCTTTGTACTAACAATTGAGAAATGAAGATTTTTCATGCAATATTCTACCTTCAAATCTGCGTTTAACCATCCCACAGTACTCTTGTTATCACTGTATACTGTATACTAAGTTTTGTTCTCAAATTATCATATTCAGTTCACTTATATTAATATGGTGTGTACAACTCGCCGGCAAAAGTTGTGCTGCATCTTCAACAATTACTCCTCCAATGAGAAGAACTACCGAAGAACTACACCAAGTCCTATGTATGATGTACCACACTAAGGCTCAGCTTTTCCATTCACTGGTACAAGACATTTCCCACCAACCGAGTCCTTTTTTTTTACATGGTGAAGTAACTCTTTCAGTTTTTCTTTACAATCTTTGGAAATAAAATCACTCCAAGGAATAGTTTTAGCTAAATGTTCAACCGATGAAGCTTGTAATTTCAAACTTTATGCCACCAGGTAGTGTCCAACAAGTTTACCTAACTGCCTGAAAAACTGTAATTGTGTGACTGCATTAAAAAATTCGAACTGTACCACATTAACCCATTTACATATAAATTTCCCTAATTTTATTTCTTTTAATACTCAATCCTAAAACACACCCTTTTTTAATTTCTTCTGGAGATTTACATTGTAATCTAAATTTATACAGATACTTTGTAACATTTTATGGAGTTTCTACACTTTCATCAACAAATACATTAACAATGTTGTTAGCACATGCTTTCTGCACGGTTGGGTTTACATTGAGCTTGTGGAAAAGAATTGTGGTCATTACCGTTAGGGCGATATTGATGCAAAAACACATTCTTGTAAAACAATACCATTTCCAATTTATAATCCAATTTATTGATGTGAATTTGAAAGTAGGCTTTTTTAAGATTTTTTGCCTTTTTTTAATTTTCTCCAATGATGCAGTTTCTCCTAACAAACGCCTGCTTTTGCTGTATTACAATTTACAAATTTGTTAAAAGCTCTGAAGTTTACCACTGTACGTACCTCTTTGCCTTAGTTTTCTTGCACAACACACATTAACAGTATTAATACTTAAGTCAGTCCCATTGCTAGTTTGTTATATGGTACAAAATTCAAAAATGATATCATTAATTTCAGAATCTTTATTGCAGTTCCATGATGCTGTTTACTTTTTCCTGTCGAACTTTGCCATGAATTGCTGATGTTTTATTGAGTTTCTTTTGTTCTCTTTACTTCTTGTTACCACATAGCATTTTATTTTGTTCTTTTTACTTCAAGTTGTATTAATAACACAACATTTTATTTCATTTATTTGTAGTTGTAGTAACGACACTATATTTTATTCCGTTTATTTCATTCTCTTTATTTCATTTTATAGAAATGGCACTATATTTCACCGTATCACATGCTAGCATTCTGACAGTATGGTTTTTATCTCCATAGATGATAACTCCTCCAAATTTTTTTAATGTAAATGGAGCATTCCATTTGCTTTCACTTTTAATTATGGCAACAACATTTCTGGGAGAATATCTTCCATTTTACCTTGCAGTTCTGTGCATAATGCCCAAATTTTCCACAATTGAAACATGTAGTTTTGTTTGACGGACACACCAGTTGTCTGGGGAAGTGACGATATTGCTGCAACTACATTATCAAAGCCATCCAAATGTAGTGCTTCCTAAGTTACTCGTTTAAGAGTAACAGCCACCTCCACAACCTTTGCAAACATAAATTCTTCAGTTTGCAGTAATATACTTTTGATTGTAACTCTGTCATTAAAATCTGTGATGAGTTAGTCTTGTATCCATTCATCTTTATAAGTTTTTATCCTTTAACAACTTTGGCAACCCGTAGTGAAAATTCTGTCAATCTCATTACTTGCTTTTTTATTGTTGAAAATTCAAAGAGTAGTATTAAAGATAACTTTGATTTAAAAAGCTTCATAAGGTTTTCCTCAATGTCTTCACAGGTAACTGAGTCATCTTCTGGATATGCGGGCAGGTATAGATCTTTCAGCACTAAATAGATCTGTGGTAGCAAGCATGTTAAATGTTATTTAATATGGTGGTTACCATTGAATACTGGTGGCATAGCTGCCAAATAGCTTGTTGCATCGTTGTGTTTATAAGTTTAAAACAACTATTTGAGAGTTTCTTTAATCATCAAACAGTAATCATAAACTAATGTGACTAATGTCTGTACAGGATTATTTTTAATAAAAATAAAAATAATAAACAATATTCTAGTATATTTAGTTGTGGTTTTGCAGTTTTTTAAAAAAACAATAAAATTTAATTAGTTTCCTTAATTAATTTAATGGTTTTTACATGAAGCTTATTTTATTTTGTCATCTTTAAACACAAAGAGCTGTTAAGAGCCATTTTTACCACGAATACTTGTATATATATATATATATATATATATATATATATATATATATATATATATATATATATATATATATATATATATATATATATATATGTAAAAGAAATTAACCTAGAAGAAGGAAAATGCTGATAAATTAATTAATTTTGGGTGTGAGTATGACAAGCTTGTAACCTTGGGAGGTAATCCTTCTTGTGGACCAAAATAATAATAATAAAATAGGTTATAGGTTTGTAAAAAATTGCTCCAATTCTTTCATGTCATGTTTAAATATGAAAATGACAACCATGGAAACCCATTTAATCTAATCAGTTGTGTTAAAAGCATCAAATGTTGTTATGTGAGTTAAATGCTAAGAGAGTTTTAAGCAGACTTAAATCATACTCTGCATCTTATACTACCATGCAAGCTACCATTTCTAAAACTAAAACAACACTTTAGTGTGAGCATTCCTGATTTCTTTGGAAACTGCCATGACAAATCAGGTAGGGGACTACTTCTAATGCACATGTAGCTGATTTACTTAACCCTTGATTACAAAGGAATCCACAGCAACTAGCCTAAGACAAACAAACTGCTGCTGTCAATAGGCTAAAGAAACTCATAAACGATCATGTTCTTTCCAATATTGATTCACTACCACATGCTGTTAAATCTTTAAAATCAGAACTGCTCTGCAAAAAGAAGCAAAAAAGAAGACTAAGCCTTCAATAGCTAATAATAAATCTTTTCCTTAAATTATTACAAACATGATTTAAACAACTTATAATAAATAAATAAAAAAATTAACACTTTTGATTCCTAGAGATTATATTTACTCAGTAAAACAAAAAAATTGAGTTCTAAATTTAGCTTAAAAATCATTTTTGAAAACAAGTGCATGTTAAAAAGGTGAAAAATGTATTTATAACTAACAAGTTAACAAATGAAATTTTTAACTTTTAAATTTGAATTAAAACAAAATAAAAACATTAATTAAAAGAATAAAATTTTTTTTTCTTAATTCTTAACTTGCCTTCAGAATTTTTATTATGTTACAGTAGTGTACACCCAGTTAGTGTACACATACTTAAATGTGTAAACAATAGAATAAATAAATAAATGAATATATATATATATATATAATTAATTTTCAAAATAGCTATTTTCGATATATAACTCACAGCATTGATTTCATAACAATTTTTGTTCATCTTTTCTTTAAGTTCTTCAGCCAACCTATCAATTTCACTTTTTTTCCTAATACTTCCTTGCTCTGTATTCTCTTGATGTTTTCGTTTTTCCAAAAGTAGGTTATTTTCTTTTTCTAATTCTAAAATTAATTTTTCTAACTCGGCTTCTTTCTCCTTTAACAAATTTTCACGCAAAGACAAAGCGTTATTCTTTGCATTCCATTCTTTATCAAGAGCCCCTGAAACTAGATTATATTTATCTTCTGATTTACGAAGTTGGCGGATTATATCTTCAAGTTTTCTTACCTCAGATTCATTTGACATTTTTATTTTATCAAATTCATTTCTTTGTTGATGTAATTCAACATATGACTTTTTTATTTCAGCATTTTTTACTGACAAAATGCTTTCACTTTCAGTTAACTTATTTTTGTACTTTTGTAGCTCAAGATATGACTTTTCCAGTTCAGCCTCTTTTACAGACAAAACTCTTTCACTTTCAGTTAACTTATTTTTGTACTTTTGTAGCTCAAGATAAGATTTTTCCAGTTCAGCCTCTTTTACAGACAAAACACTTTCACTTTCAGTTAACTTATTTTTGTACTTTTGTAGCTCAAGATAAGATTTTTCCAGTTCAGCCTCTTTTACAGACAAAACACTTTCACTTTCAGTTAACTTATTTTTGTACTTTTGTAGCTCAAGATATGACTTTTCCAGTTCAGCCTCTTTTACAGATAATATACTTTCACTTTCAGTTAATTTATTCTTTAATAACTCAATATGCTTTTCATGTGTATTTAATGTAAATACATTACTTTTCAGTTGACTACTTAAGTCAACATTTGCTTTTTCAAGTACAAGACATTTATCCTTCTCAAGAGCAGATAAAGCTAATCTAAAATATTCTTCAGACTTTCGTAGCTGAGTGATTTCATCATTGAGTTTACTGACTTCAAATTCATTTAGTTTAATTATTTTATCAAACTTAATGTTGTTTTGAGATAACTCGACATATGACTTTTCCAGCTGAGCTTCTTTTACAGATAGTATACTTTCATTTTCAGCTAACTTTTTTTTGAGAAGGTCAATATTTTTTTCATATGTATTTAGTGTAGTTAAACCTCTTTCCAATTGTTCCTGTAAGTTGATGTTTATTTTTTCAAGAGATAAAATTTTATCTTTTAGCAAATTTTTATCACTAAAATTGTCAGTGTCATCATCCTTTATCAACTTTGGATTATCAGATTTACCACCATCATTTTTAAGTGACTCTGATGAATCATTTGATTTTTGAAAAGATTTTCTCTGATCAGAATTTTGTAACAACTTTGTTTCTAACTCACACCTTTGCTTTTCTAACTCTGCAATTTTCAGCTTTTGAGTCTGAACAAGCTTTTCAGAGTTAAACCTGTTCTCACGTTGATTGTTAAGTTCTGTCTCAAAAGCTTGAACTTTCAACTTTTCATTTTCAAGTAAGTCTTTAAGATTTGCTAACTTTTCTTCGCATAAGGCTCTTTTTTCCATTTCATTATCAAGCATTTTCTCCAGCTCATTTACAGAGCAACTATCTTGTTCTAAAAGGTTGTTGAGGCTTTCGCGTTCACTCTTCACAAGATCATGCAGAGATACAACATTACTTTCAGCATCTTCTAAAAGCTTTCTTAAATGGTTTGACTTAGCGACCTCTTCCTCCAAAAGCAATCTATGTAAAAATCACAAACCCAAAACATAAAAATGTATCAGAAACAATATTTCTGAATTATCAAGGTTAAAACTTACGTACCTGGTTTCATTGTTACTCTGTTGATATTGAAGAAGTTGCGTTGTTAACACTTTAAGTGTATCAAACTTGTCTGAATTTTCCAAGCTCAGATGTTTTTTTGCAAGTTTTTCTGCTTCAAGGTTGCTATTTAAGTAATCTAGCTGAGTATTTAACCGGGTGATTTCACATTTTAATTCATCAATTTGTTTATTAAGAAGAACAAAACTGTTATCTGCACTTGTAGCAGAGCGCAGTCTCTTTACTTCATCAACAAGCATTTCACGATCTTTAGAAAGAAGCGTTGTCAATAGCGGAGAAATCTGAAAAAGAATGATTTAAATTGTACATAATTTATTCAATTTAATTAATATATTGGACAATTAATTTGTGGAAAAAAAAAAAGTAAAGTAAGTTACCTCATTGTCAAATTGTTTTTCTTTATCTTTGTCATTTATTTTGTATTCAACAGAAAGAGCTTCTTGTTCTTTTTCAAACAAATCAGCTAATGCATTTACTAATTCTAGCCTGCGATCACCATTATAATTTCCAGATGCTGCCTGAAAACAATGAAAACAATGGTAGCATAAAAAACAACTTTATTAAGCTGAATTAAAGAGAATAAACAACATACATTTTTTGAACTGACTTTAACAACTAAATCTTTTAAACTGTTAATAACAGCGAGTAAACAATTTTTCTCGATCATCCAGGCATTTTGAAGATGTTGCATATTTTGTGAAGATAGTGCCTCATTTAACTCAGGGATACTCATTACCAAATTAAGAACTTCCTCAGCTTCATTTTGAATGTCATTTACCAAAAACTTAATTTATAAATTGATTATTAAAAATAAATTAATTTTGAAATACATTAAACAAGATTTAGTAAATAAAAAATTAAATAAAATAATAAGAATATAATGGTGTAATTAAAACAATGAATAAAAAAGATAAAAAAATATAACATATAAAAGAAAAAATGTGCTATAATACCGTAGTAATGTACCTTAACATCTTTATCAGTAAGATTCTTTATTGTTTCATCTTGAAGTTGTTGTTGATGCTTTAAAAGATTCATCAACCTTTGATGAACTGTTTTGTTCGCTATCTGATTATCTGTACATTCATGCCAAAAACTGTCTAAAAATGTGCAGTTTATTAAAGTTATAGTTTATAACAGGATTGGGCAAATGCCGTCAACATTAATTAGTTTTTTTGTTTTTTCACTAAGTTTTAACTTAATTTTCATTAAGCAAAAATCTTATGAAAAAACAATAATCAACTTTTTAAATAAGTATACTAAAATAAAACAAAGAGTACAATTATTTCATTAAAATGAAGGAGAAACAGTATACAAAGAACTTACCATTTGTTGTTTCATTAACCAACTGAGAAGTCGAAAAATGATTTTGCATCTCAAAAACCTATGCAATTAAAATAATTAAAATAAAAAAATGCAATCGTTATAATATTATTAATAATAATTATAAACATGGAAAAAAATATTTAGACTACAAACAGAATTTATTTTAAAACAAAAATTTATTTATTATCAATGAATAAAACAAAACTCATTTTTAGCTACCATTTAGTCAAATTGCGTAAATACATTTCCAAAAATATAAAATTAGAATTTTTAGCAATTACTAAAACTATTTTTATGCTTTTATTTTATAAAGAAAAGAGATTTTCTTAAAAACTATTATTCAATATATGTATAACAAAAATAAATAAAAATTAAATAAAAAATTAAAAAAAAAAAAATCATTTGGCTACAAAATTAATCAAAAAAGAAAATCAAGTCAAAAAACTATAATAACAAAAATGTGTCAAAAATATAAGGTCATGCTTTTATTCAGTATTTTGCATAATCACCATGTTTTTAGACTCAATACATTTTTACACTTGCTTGAAAACATTTTATGCAGGCTCGAATACCTTTTAGAATAGAATCAAAATGCATACATAAGTACTCTGGAATTTTGTTATAAATTTTTTCCAGTGTAAGTTTCAATTGTGCAACGGTTTCCACATACTCTTTTGATAATTTCTTGTCTATTCATAACCAAATATTTTTGAAAATCTGACTTTTGCGCTTTCCAAAAAATTATCTTAAAGCTTATTTTTCATCACCGCTTTATTATTATATCTGTTAATTCTGCTTGTATAATCATTTTGAAATACTATCCCCTTGCATCCCATGCAAAAATGCATCCCAATATACCAATCGAGCCACCACTGTTTTGTACTCTTGGTAAACAAAATCTTTCCTTATATTTCTCTGAAGGTATTTTTTTAACGATAATTCTTGATTTTTGATTGAACGCCTTAAAATTTGATTTAACGCTATAAAATGACCTTAGTCTTTCTTTACACCACTTAGAAGTGGTGTAAGGAAAGACTTCACTGGTCAGTAAAAGATAAGTCCAAGGTGATTTATAGTGATAAATTAAATTTTGAGGTTTTCAATCATAAATCAAGAATTATCATTAAAAAAATTTTGGTTGAATGAATGGATAAAAAAAATAACTTTTTTTAAAATCCATTCATTCAACCAAAATTTGAAAAATTACAAATTTTATTATAATTTAACAAAATTAAGTTAGGTGCCACTCATACAGTTAAAAATTAGTAATTGGAGTGACACCTAAATAAATTGAACAAAAAAAAAAAAAAAAAAGCAACAAAAAACAACAGCAATATTAACAAATAAAAGCTAGCTTAAATTAAATTAATTAAAAAAGAAAAAAAAAAGTGACTAAATTAAATTTAAATATATTAAATTATAAGACAAAAAAAATATGAACACACTCAATTAATAACAACATCAAACAACAATAAAAAGATGAGCAACTTCAGCACATAACAAATTTTACGCAATCAAAATGACAAACTTAATCTACAAAAAAAATTAATGAAATTAATAATCTTTTGATATTTTTGGAGGAATGTGAAAGGTGTGGAATAATTGCTGGAGATCAATATTCATGTTGTTGTTTTTAGTTTTTTTTTATTATTATTTCGAACATTTTTTGAACTTTTTTTCTTTTAACTTGTGTACTTTGCTTTTAATTGATTTTTGTTTTATTAAACCTTGTTTATTTTTTGTTTATTTTAATTTTTTATTCTTTTTATTTTTTTAAATTATTTTTCAAACTTTTTATTTGTTTATACCTTTTTTATATTTTTCTTGTTTTTCTTCATTTTTAATTGGTCATTTTTGTCCTTTTCCTTTTCTCTTTTTCTTTCTTTTTCATTTCTTCGTTTTTCCTTTTTACAGTTTTCAATCCTATCTGTCATCCTTAAAAGCAGTTTTCTGGCAGTAACATAACAACCAATACCATTTTTATTAAGACACCTAATTGTGCTAAAACTCACACTAACATTAGCTTTATTTCTTTACTTAGCTAACAAGTCTCGGGAGTTAACTTTAAGATTTTCCATTACCCTTTGATACAATAGTCTTTTTTAGACATCCCTAGAATTAAGTTTTGATGACCTGCCAACTCCAGGTGAATCTTTTACATTATTTAAAAGTGTGTAGTATATTAGTAATGTTTAGACACAGCCAAGAGAATCACCTCATAATCTTGCTATTTCTTGTTGACTTTTTGTGTTATCTTTGGGTAGAGTATTTGTCATTTAACTTCTTGTTGATTTGTTGCCTGTTTTTCTGCTAAAAGTGTGCTAAGATAAAGATGTGCTAAAAAGATTTTTTTAAAATTTATTGGTAATTTATATTGGCCAAAGAGAGTATAATTCCTCAGGATTCTTATATAATTAATTTAAGAGTTAATAATTTTAAATTAAATGACCTTATTATTTTGACACATTTTTTATAAGTAATTAATAAGGTTGCATTTACTATGAAATTACAAATAAAGGATAAAGAGGACAGATAAGTGTTACATATCATTAAAAAGATAATTGATTAACTGACTCAGAAATTAAAAAAGTTTTTTTAACTAATTATCATTTAAAAATTAATTAAGAGATAATTAAATAGCTGTCAAAGAATTTTTTGACAGAAGGTCATAAAGTATTAATTTTAAAAGAGACTGGACAACTTCTTCGAGAACAAGAAATAAATTTTTTATTTACCAGTTTTTTGCACAGACCATACCTTTTAGAATACTCTAAAAAACCACATGTAGACAATATTCTGGAATGCTTGGCAAGTTATCCACTTAGGCCACATAATTTGTGGTACTATTTTCAAAGAATGGTCACCGTTTTGGCATAACAAGATGAAGCCAGGTCAGGCATAAGTAAAAAATTGGTCATCATTATATTCTTTAATTAAAAGTACTAGTCATTTCTTGATACTCCAAGTAACAATGCTCATTAACTGCAAGACAACTGAGACAAAGTATGGTTTTGACACCCCTTTATGAGAAATGAACAACCAGACATAGATTTTTTGGTTAAATTTTGCAGTTTTCCTATATTTTACTATGGCAGGACTTTGTTTGACCTTGCATAAGTAACAAATATTATTGCAATGGATTTTGCTGTGAGCCAATTTGCAATGATTACATTTTTGGCAAATTCTTTCTCACTGGTTGTCATTTTGTATTAATATCTTTTTCATTTAATGTCAACTGATGCTTGTCTTTTTTTAATGAGTATTTAATAATGGTTGTACTACATTAAAATATGCAAGCAGCCTGCCTTTGGAAAACTCTAATTATATATATATATATATATATATATATATATATATATATTAGGGTGGTCCTTAAAAATGAAAAGTTGAAATGTTGTGCTCCCACCCCCTAGAATTGTTCGTTTATATGATAAGATGTTTGTGTAAAAATATTTATACATTTGGTTGATGTTTAGAGGTCGCCCAAGCATGTTCTATAAATGTTATTTTGGCTTATTTAAAAAAAAAATTAGTTTATGAAACTTGTTCATGAAACATTGAAACTAATCAACACTTTCACCTTGTGGTCGATTCAGGTGTTTAGTAATATCAACCATCAACTAATAAAGTAATAAGTATTCTTTGATGCATGTTGGTTGACGTCATTTAGCATAAACGTCATTTTTCAAAATATTAATGCGTGTTTTGTGAGATAATTACCAGTTAATGCAATAGAAACGTCTCACTATCTGCAATTCAACTCAGTAAATACAATACAAGGAGTCAAAGGAATCTTCAAACCAGGAATAGTGAGTATAAATTTATCGTTTCATTTTGTTTTTTGCTCCTTGACCAGTTGAAATTGTATTGCGTCATTCGTTGTATTTGTAGGCAGCGCAAAAAATCAATTGCTGTAATTTTTTTTATGCATTGAAAGCAATTTACTACTTATTAATTTTGCATCACTCAACACTTTCTACAATTAATATGAATTTCATGAGCGATTGACCATTTTATCATTTTAAGAAATAGCCTATGGGCCTAACGCATGGCCCATCGCACTGTGTGAACTTTATTTGTTCTTTATTTCACTTTGTAGGCGAAACATGACAACACGTAGTAAGTCGGCACTATATCTCCTGGGTGAACCAACTACTGCAGTTTCCAGCATCCGCCTTGCATCAAATGGTGAAGCACTAGGGCTTTTCTGTCATCATCATCTCAATCTTGGACTCACAACACGCCAAGCATCACCGTATGTGATTGAAGAGGTGACAAAAGTCTGGAACATTGCTCGTATTCCAACTTGCCGGAAGGATCATGCCATTGCCAAGTTGGAGCTACTGTATAAGGAATGGTCAACTCTGAAAAAGCACAAAACACGCCAGTCGGAGTCGCATACATCAAATGAAACCCAATTTTGTGGCAAAATGAACGGTCTCCTTGATATCGCTCACGCTAACGCTGTCACAATGATAAAAATCCAGGAAGATCTCGAGTTTCTTGCCGCACAGCGGGAACCTGGTCGACGAGGTTATATGGGTTCAATTGACACAGCACTGGTAGCCAAGGAAGAACGGAAGGCAAAGCGTACTGAGCTGAAAAATGCTAGAAGAAAACGAGCGAAGGACCAATGGGCTCAGGCTTCAGCCAGTGCAGTGTTGGATGAAAAAGACTACATCAGTGAAGAAGAGCGCATCGATGATGATGGTGAATTCAGGGCGCATAAGTTCTGTACTCCACCAAAAAAAAAAATAAGAGCAACGAAAAAAGTAATAACACCTCAGTTAGCTGCTGCATTAGATCGCACCAAAATGAGCGACAGGAAAGCCACTTTCGTCATTGCTGAAACTGCTCAAAGTTTGGGATATGACATCAGCAACCTCAGTATAAACCGTAGCACTATAAAGCGTGGACGTGAGAGATATCGGTCGGAAATTGCAGCAGCTTTGAAGAACAATTTGTCAAGTGATGTACCGTTGACAGTACATTGGGATGGCAAGTTAATGCAGGATCTTTGTGGCAAAGATCATGTTGACCGCCTTCCAATAATAGTTACAGGTTTTGGTGTCTGTCAGTTGTTGAAGGTAAGCAAGATGGTTGGTGGAACAGGAAAAAATCAGGCGTCAGCGGTAGTCCAAGCACTTCAAGAGTGGAGAGTCCAAGATCGTGTTATTGGAATGTGTTTCGACACAACCAGCTCAAATACTGGAATTCACATTGGGGCCTGTGTTGAAATTGAGCGAGCACTTGGCAAGGATTTGCTGTACTTGGCATGTCGCCATCATATAATGGAGCTGTTGGCCGGAGCTGCATTTACAGCAAGCCTTACCCCTTACTTCCTCGGAGGTTCACCCGATCCAGCACGTGGAATCAACTTCATGGCACCAGGTGCCATGCATCACGCTAGATGGATGTCGAAGTTATATACTCACTCAAAGTCTGGATGTTCCGGTCACAATTTAAGCTCACAGCATTTGAAGAGAAAGGCCTCCGTAAGATGTGCGTCTTCACAGTCATCATATATCTGAAAGCCTGGTTCACTGCACCACTGGCTGCCAGCGCTCCTCGTAATGACCTTCAACTGCTTCAGAATCTCTACAGCTACAGGCAGTTTGACGAAAAAATTGCCATAGCTACTTGCAAGAAGCTTGAACATCACTTGTGGTATCTGTCGGAATATTTAGTGGGCCTTGCCTTTTTCGATCCAAACGTTTCATCCGAGACAAAACGAAACATGGTGGATGCACTACAGTCCAAACAATCTGTTCAACCTGGTCCAAAACAAATCATTCTAAAAGCCAGCGAGTCATTGCAACACAACTTAGAGGACTTCGTAACTTCAAACACTCGAGATCTTCTCAGCAGTCTCCACATTGGTTCTGATTTCTTGTGCGCGGACCCCGAAACATGGGAAGGCAGAGATGATTACAAGCAAAGCACAACAATTGTGAACAAACTTCTGGTCACAAATGACAATGCTGAACGGGGTGTAGCCCTTGTGCAGGAGTTAAATAAACTCATAACCCATGATGAGGACCAGTTCCAATTCCTTCTGCAAGTTGTGGCCAATCACCGACGTCGCTACCCAGATTGCCTCAAGTCAACACTGCAGGCACAGACTGTCTTATAGGCCTGCTAATTTAGTCATTACTGTGGTGATTTTGAACATTGAACAATTACAACACACTACACTAGTAATACTATATCTCTACACTGCCATTACATTAACTATGAGTTAAACACTAATAAGAATACTGTTGAACTGTCACTTCAGTCAATTACTCTTTTCAGAATAATCGTAATCGGTGTTCATGTTTGCTATACCCTATAAAAAGACAAGCTGGGCAACCTCACAACACTGTCTGATTGCATAAATATTTTTTGCAGGCTCTCTTGTTACCCAAAGGAACATTTTAAAAGGGAGCTTAACATTTCAAAAAAAAAATTTTTTTTATTGCTTTAAGGACCACCCTAATATATATATATATATATATATATATATATATATATATATATATATATATATATATATATATATATATATATATATATATATATATATATATATATATATATATATATATATATATATATATATATTAATGGCATCCTAATATTATAATGAAATTTATATATAAAATTGAAAATACATCATTTACGGTGACACACTATTTATTTATCTTACTAAAATTTTATTAATTTTAAATGTGTAACTTTGGCTCATATAGATGGAGCCATTTTCAAACTAAAATACATTACAAAAACTCGTTATTTACAATAATGATACTATTGCTGTGTAAAATTTTTTTTTAATTTAGCAAAAAATGGTTTCCAATGGTGAGTTATCACTAGGTTGTCATTATCCAAAATAATCAAGATCAACTTAATTGCTTAGATATCTGCATTTCAACTAATCATATAACTTTTCTATATACCGCAAGGATGAAATAACATATGCAATTGTAAAACTACAATCGTGTATATCACCATATATTGCAATAGGGATATTTAAAGGTTTTTCTTGCAAGAGCTTGTAAACTTTGCACTAGTGATTAAATAGAAAAATAAATTGAGCTTCTAATTATTATTTTTACGGAAAATGGATATTCTCAGCAACAAATTCTAGGTATTGTAAAACATTACAAACCATCTCAACCAAAAAAATACCAACAAATATACACAATTAATACTTCTAAATTCATATTAATTTATATTAAGATGAGAGTTTCGAAATGTTAGCATAAAAACAGTTTTTTGTTTTGGAAGATCTGATACATATTATATGATATATTATCATATTCTCTCTCAGCAAATATTACATGGTTGTTTTGCATTTTTTTAGTAAAATATTCTATTTTCTATCTGTTGAGGAATTTTGAAAGTCGTCTCTAAAAAATGCATGTGCACCATTAATTTGTGTCAGTTTTCTATAAGGTAATCTAATTTGATGTTCATGCTATACTAATGCACTGAGTAAACTATACTTAGGTGCATTTTACAGTTTTTTGTGTTTAATTTATTGGGATTCAAAATGAAAGTAATAATAATTTCTGAAACAAAAAAAGAAAGTCTAAAGAACTATTATAAGCAAATTTTTTATTTATTTAAACCTCATAAAAAGTTTTATGTCCTCTTGTTTTCCTTACTTAAACAGTGATACAGTTAAAAAAACAGTTGAAGAAATAGTTCAGATGCAATATAAAATAAATAGTTACATCTCAAAAAAATATACTTTATTTAATGATTTTTAAATAATAAAATAAAAGAGCGTCACAATAGTTAAAGTTTTTGTACAATTTATTATTTGTAGAACTTCATTTTGCCCCGAGCAATTATAATCCTATTATGAGTTTTAAGTTATTTGTTTAAATAAAGATGAAAATCAATTTAAATTGATTTCTGATGATTTTAATGGTTATTATTTTTAAAAAAAGCAAGTTGTTCCAAGTGAGGAATCAAAGTATTATAATTTAGGAAACCGTTTGTCTTAATTAAAACAAAATAGTGCTTTGACAAAACCGAATTTATTTCTGAAATAATTTTTCCAGGGCCGGATTTGTAACAAGTCCCATATTTAGCTAGGGAGGGACTAGGAGCCTAGTCACTTGTGGTGTTGAACTAAAATTTTCCCGAACCAAAACATAATTTTAACATTTTCAAGTTGATAAAAATGGCAACCTGCAAATCTTTTACAATTAGGAAAAAAAAAATTATGAGTTTAACTTTTATTTTAAAATTTTACTTTAAAATTTATAAATGAATAATAAAAACTAGTAATTTTCTTGTTGCTAGGTAATTTTTCATATTTATTTTTATTTTTATATTGTTTATATTTTATATATTAGTTACTCACAGATATTTGATGAGTGCCATTGAAGTATATTATTCTTAGAAATTTTTAATATTAAACTAAAACAAAATAACAGATTTCCATTAACATTTTTGCTATATATGCATATGATAATGAAGCAACATAACATTATTTGTGGTTTATTTAACATTTATTTTGTTTATATGTAACCTGTTACAATCAAGTACCAAAAAACAATATACCAAAGCAAAGTTCTCCTGTCTGGAAGTATTTTGCAAAATCATATGATTTTGATAATGAAGAAAACTATATAGCATGCAAAATGCGGGAGTGGTGTAGTGGTAGAGTGCTTGCCTCATAAGCGAGAAGTTCTGAATTCGATCTCCACTACATCCCTGGTAGTACCGCGCTCAACTTGTTTCTCTATGCACCAACCTTGTTCGCCAATGTTTGTGTTTTGGAGTTGTAGAGTTGAGAGAGGGTTGTAACCACAACTAAAGTAGCCTTCTTGACTGTAGTGATCTTCATGACCTCGAGGAGGTGAATTGGAATAACCCACAAGAATATCATCCATAATATAATTGTTAAAAACACAAGTAGAACAGACAATTTAGTTTTATTTTGAAAAACCAAACAAAAGTAAATGGATTTTTAAACACAAAACTTTAGCTGAAATTCTGCCACCAAGAACAATGAAAGAAGTCATACTTGTAAAACTAATAATATTGTTCTGCAAGATCAAAAAAGTACTGTTTAACAAAATTTCTGTTTTAAAAAAATTTGATGTAAAATTTAGCATAACAGTTAAGGAATAGACCAACATAACCATTAAAAGATATACAAATGTAACTCTTCACAATAAAGTTGCATACAGATTGGTGCTATTAAAATTGATGGTTCCTGTAATGTTTTTACAAACAAATATTGACAGATTTTGGGTTAGATCATGTATCAACCCAATATTACACAACTGTGTCTACTTGTAATGGTACTGAATTTATAATAAAATACGGAGAGATGATTCCTGCAAAGATTCAACTGTACTAGGATCACATAGTGGAAGGAATAAGGGTAAAAATAGTTCAGATTGTGATACCAGCATGAAACTTGGCAAAATTGCTGTAAACAACTATACAAATTGATAGAAAAAAGGACCCCATTCTTAAGTGTTTTCCACAAAAAATTACTAAGGTTTTTAGTTACAGTCTTTAATTTTTAGATAAATGTACTTCATCTTATAGTGTAAAACCACCTTTAAATAAAGGCGGAAACAGGTTATGAATTACCAACAACAACAAATAATGCAACAAAGTGGGATAAATGTTTCATATATCAAAAGCAACCATCAATTAATAGCGACACTATTAATCCTCTAAACCAAAAAAACAGCAAAGAAACAATGGATATAAAAACTAGCGAAGTTCAAAAAAATGGGTTTGATTATATTACAACATATTTGTTTTAAATAAACCTTTTTTATCAGTAGGGGAAAATCAGAAGGGGAAGGCACAACAAAAATTTCTTGAGCAGCATTTCATTTAATGACAATCATGATAAATGGAAAACAAAAAATGGTTCTGTTTTGTTGTTATCATTAATAAATTGATCAACTCAACATCTATGGTATAACATATTGTATAATGAATGTGCTGAATCTATGCTGACTGGTCAAAATGTAAAACATTCAAGGTACGCAACACAAGTTTTGTTAGCTGGTTTATACTCACTATTGATTGAAGCATTCCAAAAATATCTATGTTCCTTTGACTTGTCGATCCATCAACAAAAAACAGCATAAACCCAATTTAATTATTTGTTTACTGCTATGGAGTTACAAGCAATAGTCCTGTTGCTTGTTAGGAGTTTCAGAATGGGAAATTTTAATTTTTTTCAGTGCCTTAAAACAAATTGTTTCTTGGATGTTTGCTTTAAATTACACACACTATTCTAGATGGCTTTTAATTTTTCTTGATGACATAAAGGTTAAATGCTTGAAACAAACTTTTTACAAGTACTAACAATTCACTAACTTATAGTAACAATGTTAGATGAAATTGTGTTGTTCAATTTCAGATATTTTAATAAAAATCTCACCTTGTAACCACAAGGAAGCTGACACTAGAAATTTGCTAGATTTTAAAAACGCAGTTGACAGTGGGCATTAAGTTGTCTGTATTTAAACAGTTGACACAAATGTTGTTGTAATCTTAATTTCCACTTTTAAACAATTTACTGGTATCAAACAACTTTGGAAAATCTTGGAATCCGAAAACTTAAACAATGGCTTCCAATTCACTATTACGCACAAAAGATAGGTGAAAAAGCAAATTGCTGTGATACCGTGTCTTCATTTGCAGGACAGGGGAAAAAACTTACATGGAATCTCTGGAAAATGAAGATAAAAACTAGTTAAAGCATTTTGCTGGTAACCTATGTTTATATGGTATAAAAACGCAACAATTTTCGATTTGTTAGCTGCTAATTTCAAAATTATTTTCTTATAGGCACCAACAAGAAGGTAAGCAATAGGACTTAGCACTCCATCAGATATTAGTCATGTTGCCTAAGAAAAGCGCTCCTTTACTGCATTGCACACATCTTTACGATACACGCAGTAAAAAAAGCCTTTAAAATTTTTAAATCTAATTCTAGATAATACAACTTTTAATTTTCTAGACATTACCCCAGCACCACATCTATGATTTCTACAACTTTTGAAATCAAGACTAATGTTGTCAATTCACAAGCATAGAAATATTTCGTTCTCTTTTTTTTTTAATTTGAGTAATTGTGTTATGTACCTGGAAATATTTTCCTACTATATTGAAACCTAACTTGTAATCAAAAGAAAATACAAATTAAAATTTTTTACATCTCCTAAAGTTTAATTTTTTAAAATCGCATCATTTCTTATATGCTTTTTCATGCAAATTTAGTTGAATATGTTGTTTTATTTTATTATTTAGCTTGTTTTCTCCAAATACTAGAGTCATTTCATCTGATGCACTGCTGCAGTTTGAGTTCTACAATATTCTACTTTATGATAAGGCAAGTTCCACTATTGACCTCATCATAAGCCGTAGAATGCTGCTCACTAAAAAATCAAGGCAGAGTGACAGGTTACCACCTACAAAAGATACACTCTTTCAGTATTTGAAAAGAGCTGTGTTTCAAAGAAGGTACATATTTTTTAAAATACCTGAATGGACTTATTAATCTATTCCAAAAATTTTATTGAATCAAGTATTTAAAAATGATATTTACGTATAACTATTTATTTAGTGCCATATGAGGACAATTCTGGGTGCCACGACAGATTTTACCTAAAGCTACTAAATAGGGTTGGAAAAAAACAAATAACGCAATGACACATTTGTAGATGGCTCTACCTGAGGAACCAAAATCATGAGTCGAGTTAATAAAATGTGGATGCAAGAAAAGTTGTGTAATGCAATGCAAATGCAAACATTCAGGATTATCCTGCACAGAGCTATGCGAGCGTTCTGGTCAGTGTTTGGAATAAAAATGAACAAAACTTATTTTTATTAACTTTTTACCAAATTTTGAAAAAAATTAGATCTATTTCTTTGAAATATAAATATAACTTTTTTTTATACTTTTAATTATATTTTAATTAGTAATGTGGTATAGTTATTTATTTAAAGTTGTTTCTTCTTTAAATTCTGCTCTTAATGCAACCTTATATCATTGGCTTAAAAGATTGTATAGTTTTTACAGTCAACTCAGTTGGAGGTCGCTCTAGGACCAAAAAAATATTTTTAGAATGGGGTCTTTTTTTTTTGTTGTTGAATTCTTTTGATTCATAGACAACTTCCTGAAAGTTTCAAGTATCACAATTTGAACTATTTTGAACTATTTTACTGAATATTTACTTTTATTCTCCCCATTAACAGTATTTATTTGATCCTAACCAATGTTCTCCACAAAAATTACTAACCAATATCCTCCACATAAAATTACTAACCAATGTTCTCCACAAAAAATTACGTACCTGCGATAGTAAAACATGTTTGGGTGAAGAATCAGATAAATAAGATGCCAAGGAAAGCGATAAAGCAATCAACAATGATTCAGGGTCAGATTACTATGACAATAATGGTCTTAAGGTGTTAAACTGCAACTACATTTTTATTGATATAAAAAAACTTATGGAAGTAGCAACCAAGCAGAGAGAACATCAAGTTTGTATTGAATAATTCACATAAACTAATAAGGTTTTTCAAATTTTCCACTGTTTATAACCCCATATTACAAAAGCTTGTTTTTAAACAAACAAAAAAAGCCCAAAAATTAATCCAAAAACTTAACATAAAAACTATGTAAAATTAAAACTATGCATTCAAGCTAACTCACTCTTTGACAATTTCAAATGTTAATTTTACATAATTTAAAGCACTCTCAGATATAGGATAGTTTTTAAGAAAGAAAGTCAATTTTGTTTAACTTTTTGAACTAAAATAAATACATTAAAAATCTAACAATAAACAAATCATTTTAACCAGAAAAACTCAAATGTTTAAGTGTAACAATACAAAGTTTGCAAAAAAAAAAAAAATTTTCTGCAAAAATTACAAGAACTACTTTCAAAACCTCATAAAATAACTTACAAGAAATAACAATTTTCAAATCAAATTACAAACAGTTACAAATTACAAACTAGAACTCTAAAAACAGTTATTTTACAGATGTTAAAGTTTTTATCTGTTATTTTATGGGTGTTAAAGTTATTATATATTTTTTAATAGGTGCCAAACTTTACAACAATGTTCCAGATTGCAGAAAAGAAGTTGATTTTAAAATCAACTTTGCTAATGATGATACCTTATATCTTGTTTCTGCTTTAAACCTATACTTTTTAAAAATCTTATTGAATTTTTACTCATTATTTAACAGAATGCATTGAAACAACAACTGAGTTTACTAAAATAAACATTTTAGCTTCAAAATTTATAACAAATATGTAAATTAAATAAGGTTAAGAAGAAACAATTTTACAATATCAAATAAGTCCAGTAGAGACAGACTTCTAAGTTCTTAGGCTTCACAAATAATAATACCCTCAAATAACATAATGATAACTTACATTTGCTTTGACATCAGAAGGTTTTTGTTCTTCATCTGATTTTTTATTGGTAGAAGACTTTATTTCTTCCTCTATTCTTTTTTCATTAGACCAGGATTTCATTAATTTTAGCTCTTCATTTTTTGAACTTAAAACAAACTGTGTTTCTTTTAAACATGCTTCTAACTCTGCTACATAAACTCTTTGTTGATTGAAAAGTTCCCGTTGTTGATGGAAATCATTATGTTTTAATGTAGCTGCTTTAATTTCCTGATCACGCTCTCTTATTATTGCTTCTAAGTCTTTAACGAGTATTGCATTTTGGGTAGCTTGTTCTTCCTATAAAACAATTCATATGCTTAGTCCTCATAATAAGGCTCGTATCCACGATAACTTTTAACATTGTTAAATTGTTAATTGACAACTGTTAACGCCTTTAAATTGATTATGTTCATCAGCAACTTAGACTAGTAAAATTTTTTTTCAGTACAAAAGTTGTATTTATAAAAATCTTTAAAAAAACTACATAAAAAAGAAACTTTGTCAGATATCATATAACATGTAATATCAAGAGTACCTAACAGGTTATTTTAGATTTAAAAAAAAAAAATTTAAATATTAGATACTGCATAAATATTAAAATTTTTTTACAAAACATACAGTTATGGCCAAAAAAAATCAGACCATTCATAATTATTATAGATAATTACTTAAACAAAACAACCATGCACAGGTGATTGCAAAGTTATCAAACAATAGGAAAAAAAACTTCATCAGATCTGAGAAAAACTATAATGAAAGCATAGTGTCATGAAATAATGCCAAAATATTGTGAGTTTTTGGTTGCCTAGATGTAGCAAAAAATAGACGATGTTCTAAAAATTCCATGAACTCGTACAACATTCTAAAACATATTTTTTAGCAAAATTTCTTTATTCTTTTATGTTAATTTATGTTTTTTTTGCTATGTGTTTGGATTTGGATTAATAATGACCTTTAAGTGAGTGTACTCTTAAACATGTTTAACAACTTTTAAGTGAATGTACTCTTAAACATTTTATCAATTACTTGTGTACATTTTAAGGCAAATTTGTCTTGAGTAAAATTATGTGGAAGCCACTATTAAAAGCATTCAAAGATAAGGTGCATAAATCCATTATAGAAAGTATCAACATGATATGAAATATACAATAAAGAAAAGACATCTTTTAATATATTAGGAGCATCTTTTTCAACATGAGAAACATATTTAACTTTCATGAATTGTTTTATTTTCTTTCATGAAATGTGAAATAGAAACATTTGAAAAACTTGAGTTCAAAAGATAAATAAATAAATATTTTGTTTAACATAAGTTTAAAAATAAAAAAAATACCATTGTACATAATTCATCTTTCATAGAGCCATTTTTTTGAGCCAGATTTTCAGCTTCTTTTTTAAACAACTCCATGTCATTTTCGCTACTTGCTAGTTTATCCTTAAAAATAAACATATAATATATATATATATATATATATATATATATATATATATATATGAGTGTGTGTGTGTGTGTGTGTGTGTGTGTGTGTGTGTGTGTGTGTGTGTGTGTGTGTGTGTATGTGTGTGTGTGTGTATATATATATATATATGTGTGTATATAAATATATATATATATGTATATATATATATATATATGTGTGTATATATATATATATATATACATATATATATATATATATATATATATATATATATATATATATATATATATATATATATATATATATATATATATATATATATATATATATATAAATAAAAATACTGAAACAGTCATTTGGAGGAACTTCAGTACCTTGACTAAGGGTTTGGTTAGGGTACTATTAGATAAAGACAAGAATGCTAGTCAACAAGTCATTTCTACTGTCTTCAGTTTACATCTGCCCAAGATGAGTATCTTCATTGACATCATTTGTAACCTTTACTTAACTGAGAATGCAAAAAAAGTCTTGACTTTAAGTCCATGAGTTAAATTTTTATAGCATTTGTTTAAAAAAGCTAAAAGGGTCAATGTGTGTCAAATCAATCCAGAAAAAAAAAAAATTCTTTTTGAAACCTATGCTCCTTAATATCTCAGATATTAGGAAATTTTGAAATACAAGCTAATTTGCATAACATATACTGAAGCCACAAATAAATTTTAAGTTTTGTTTATTTTATGTGAGATAACTAATATCTAGCTTTCTTGTAAATTAAAAAACTTAGGTATTAATGATACTTCTGGTGAAAAGATGTCTTTTATGCAAGGTTAAATTAATTTCATTTCAAAATTTTGAACCATGAAAACCTACTATGATTTTGTGAGCATATATTGAAGATTTATAACATGCAAAAAATATTTGACTTCCTTAAATCTAAAAAATGTATGCTAAGTTTAAATGCAATTCATTAGATATTAAGACTTGTTTTTACTCACACTGTACTAAATAGTCCATTAGAGTAGAGGCATACAGCCTAAAGATTATTATGTTACCTTGTATTTTTAAGATGATATTGATGAAGATAACGATTATTGGATTACAAACTATGGAAGACAATTAATGAATCTTAACTAGAAAGTCTAATTGAAACAACAAGTAGCCGAACAAGAAAGTCTAAATGAAACCACAAAGTGGACTCATACTCTGACAATAAAGTAAAAATAAAAAAAACTAATGCTTACATGGAGAAATACCAAAACATCTTCTTTAATAAAATTAAAAAATGAGTTAGGTAGTACAGTGTATATTGTTCTCTGTGAGTATATCATCAGAGATGAAAATAAATTTCATCTCTGATGATCTACTGATAGTACTATTAGGGTTGCTAGTTCAAATATATTCAAGTTTTAATGTTCAAACTTTTTGTTAAAATTTCAACGTTTAGTTTTAAACTTTTTTTTTCTCAAAAGTTTGAACTTTTAAAATTTAAAAATAAAAATGCTTTTCTAGTCATTTTACAAAACAAATGATTATGCAACCAACTATTAAAATTGATTAAAATACTAAAAGACTGATTGAATTTCTATTTAGTTGTAACAAGGGAAAACTCATTGTATGAGGTTTTTTGTATTTAACAACAAGATGTAAAAAATTAGAAACCATAATCAATTTTATCGTTTCTCTTTTAAAAAAAGAAAGTTTTCTCATTATACTTGATTTTTACTGATTCAGTAGTTTTGTTATAAGGTTAACAGTTTTATCTACTTTTTTATTATTTTTAACAACAGATATAGTGTAATAGAAGATATGACATTTTTGATAGGTCACTGTAAATAAATAAAGTATTTTATTTCTTTTATTCATAAACTAATTTGCAATAAAAAAAAATTAATAATAGGTAATTATAAAGTAATTAAAACCTAAAATAATGAAAAATATATTACTAAATATTTATGCAACATACCATTAAATTTTCAACAGTTTTTTTGTTTTCATCTTGCAAAACTAATGCAATGTCTTCTAGGTCTTTTTTTTCTTTACTCAGCTGTGAAACAAAATCTGAAAATTTCTCAATATCCTCCTTTTGTTGCAATGAAAGTTGAGCCATGTGTGCATGGTTGACTGAAAGGTCTGATATCTTTTTATACAGTTTGGAAATCTTTAAATAGCAGATTAAAATAAATATAAACAATTTAAATAAATAAAAAATAATAACTTAAATGATATCAAAAATTACAAAACATTTGAACAACTAAATGTTAAAAACCTCTATTAACAGATAAAAATAAATATTATTTACCATTTCTTTTAGCTTCATAATAGCTTCATTTTTAGGTGGTTCTATTGTCAACTCCCTCAACTGCATACCTTCATTTGAACATAAATTGTTATTCATGTTATTAACTAACTCACACATTTGATTCAAAGACAGGACATCTTCATTGGTTAAAGAGTGAAAGTCTTCATTGGTTAAAACAGAACTATCAGGTCTTATTGTTTGTACTTCATCAGTAAATCTAACAGAGTTTAAATTATTGTTTAATTGATGCATTGGAATAGGACTCCCATGAGTAAAACTTGGCATTTTTTGTTCTGAAACAGCAGTTGATTGGATATCCTTTTGAAAGCTACCAACTGTGGAACTAGGTATTACTTTAATTGGTGTTTTGATGGCATTAGCTTCTACATTAAAGTCTATGCTTTCTCCTTGATTCTGTTTGATAACTTCAGTACTCAATTGAGCCTGGTACATTTCATTAAAAGCAGACTCAATTTTTTGCTTTTCATAAAGTGTCTCTTGAAGAGCGCCTTCTAATTGACACACTTGTTGTAGTAGTTTTTGATTATTAAGTATTAACTCATCATTTTCATTCATTATTTTTGTCATATCAGAACGTAGAGAGTCCTCTTTATGAGAATACCCACTGTCTAACATTTGAGAGCGTAACTCTGAAATAATATGTTTATGTTTTTGTGATTTGTTTTTAATTGAGGAAAAGTTTCTAAAAAAAAATTATACAAAAAATTTTTACCTTGTTTTTCCTCCATTATTTCCTTGATAATCTCTTTTAGTGATTCAATTTCCTGTTTTAGATTTTCTTTTTCCTCATCAATTACAAATGCTGCTTTTGTTGCTTTCTTCGAGAAAGCAAACTCTTCTTGTTTGCGACTGTATCTTTCATTCTCAAGCTCCATTTTTAAATTTGCAAACTTGATTTCTTTCGCATTTTTTTCATCCATAAGTTGTTTGTTTTCAGCTTGTAAATCAGATAATTTGGTTTCAGCCAGTTTATTTTCTAATTGTAAACTTGTTAGTTTTTCACAAACCAAAATAAGTTCCAACTCTTTTTCTTTTAACTTCTCTTTACTTTCTTGACTTTCTTTTTCTAATTTCTGATTATCTTGCTGAACTGATAAAATCAGTTTTGAACTTTCTTCTACTCTATTGTTGCTACCATTTAGTTCTGTTTGCACTTGCTTTAATTGACTTTCTAGCAAACTATTGTATTCCATTAAATTCTTATGATCATTTTGGATCAAGTTATTTTTCTCAATTGTTGCCGCAAGTTCAACTTGAACCTGGTTGTTTTGTTCATTCAATTTAGAAAGATTAAGCTTCAAATCTTCAACTTGAGAATCATAATCATGTATTTGCTGAGTAATACGCTTATTTTCATTTTCAAGGTTTAAAAGCTGGTCGTTTTTTATTTCGAGATTATGTGAGAGAATATTAACATTGTTTTGTGTTTCACTGCAAACAATTCGAATTTCGCTAAGCTAAAAAAAAAAAAAAATTAAGATTCATAAATAAAAATGAAGATGATTAACGACAGAATTGTTAGTGAAAAAGACAATATTTTGTGATTAAAATTTTGAAAAAAAACAAACAAACTGTGGAAGCCTTTTAATAATAAGAACTGTTCAATATTTTTTTATTTAAATAGGTAAACCCGTTTATTAATAAAAAAGACACATCTTTCTATTTTACATCATTGATAATTTTAAAGAAAAAAACATTTCTACACAAACAGTTAAACTTCATTGATGATATTAAAAATCATATTTTTAAATTAATTTATACTAACTAATTCCAAACAAGGTTGCAGGAAAAAAACTAACAACACCACTCCTGGTAGTACTGTACATAACTTATTTCTTTATACAGAAAGTTTATTTGTCAAAGTTTATTTTATTTTGAGGTCAGATCAGGTTGAGGTCAGATCAGGTTATCCTGAGGTCAGATCAGGTTATCCTGAGGTCAGATCAGGTTATCCTGCTACTGGTAACATGTAACCCAGTACAATCTGCTTCATGCCCTGCTGCCTTGTAGGATACGCCTTTTTAGGCAAAGGCTAGGAGATGCCAACTCCGATTTAAAACACCCCCTGCCTTGGGGCTCTTGGTTGAGTAAAGGCTAGAGATGGTGTCTCGATAAAAATACTCATCTTGGGCAGATGTTAAATGCACCCAGCTACTGTCTTGTAGAAGGCCTCCTAGGCAAAGACTTAAGGGGTAAACAGATTCTATCTGTTGACCAGCCTCGCACCCCTTCTTCATCTATTAGGCTGGCGCAGATGTATTTTTAATACATTGTTTCCAGTTTAGGATGTTGAATGCTGGATCTTCTTGACTCAATGCATGGGTTTGCTTGTGTCACTGTTTTTATGACTAGGCAACTCATTCTATTATCTCCTTATGAGGGTACAGCTCTAAAACTCAGTTTTATGGTTCTGAGGCCGGCTGGTAGTCAGGTTTCCCGAACTCTGTGGTAGCTCTCAGAGAGGCTGATTCCATCAACAGCTGAAAAATATCAAAGTATTAACAGTGCCATGTTGCGCATGGATGGTGTCCCTGTTTGTACTTTTGGTGTGCATTGCGGAGGCCACATTTGGAGCCCTTTGTTACGGCTTAGGGTTTATTAGTAGTAATGAGGCAATTGCTTGGGCTATTAAACGGTGTTCTGAGTACTATCTATGCTTTGAGTCAAGTTCTTCAATCTAATTTAAAAATGAATAAAGTACCAAAAACTATAAAACACAAAAAACCATCATCATCACCAAGTTCTCTAAACCTATCATTCACTAATATTCGTGGTCTTCGAAGTAACTTTTCTTCTGTTGAGTCTTATCTCTTGCAAAGTTCACCAGACCTACTTGCTCTTTGTGAGACTAATTTGAGTTCGGCTGTCTCATCTTGTGATCTTAGTGTCGATGGTTATCTTCCTCTGATTCGTAAAGACTCCAATAGCCACATGCTTGGCCTGGGCATTTACATTCGTAAGAATTCACCTGTTTGTCGTGAAACTAGGTTTGAATCCACAGACTATTCTTTCATGTGCTTTTGTTTAGCACCACTTCACGCTATTGCCTTTCTCTTTGTTCTATATCGATCTCCTTCATCTCAAGACTGTACACTTTTTGATGTTATTTCTGATCATATTGACCAAGCCCTCTCTCTTTATCCATCAGCTAATATAGTTGTTGTCGGTGACTTTAATGCTCACCACTCTGAATGGCTTGGCTTTAGTGTCAGTGACTCTGCAGGCATTAAAGCCCACAACTTTTGCCTTTCTCAATCCCTAGCTCAAATAGTCAACTTTCCAACTCGCTTTCCTGACAACCCTAATCATTTACCTTCTCTACTCGACTTATGTCTTGTTTCTGATCCTAGTCAGTGCTCAGTTTCTCCACATTCACCCTTAGGTGCTTCTGATCACAGTTTGATCTCTTTAAAACTAATATCTCATTCTTCTTCATCACCTGAATACCCCTACTATCGAACCTCTTACAACTACAGTAAAGCTGACTGGGATTCTTTCCGTGATTTTCTTCGTGATGGCCCTTGGGTAGAAATCTTTCAACTTCCTGTCGAAAAATGTGCTTCTTATATAACTTCGTGGATTCAGGCTGGCATGGAATCTTTTATTCCCTCTCGACGATTCCAGGTCAAGCCTCACTCTCCTCCATGGTTTTCCTCACACTGTGCTGCTGCGATTGCCAATCGAAACCGTTACTTCCATATTTATCAGCAAAACAATTCTCCAGAAAACAGACGTCTTTTCATTACTGCTAGAAACAACTGTAAAAAGGTTTTGTCTAACGCCAAATCCCGCTATTCTCAGGTCATGAAATCTCGTATCTCATCTCAAAAATTAGGCTCTCGTGACTTCTGGAGAATCTTTAATAATATCAATAATAAGGGCAAATCTATAATTCCACCTCTCTTGTATGGTTCAGACTTTGTCACCTCACCTAAAGACAAAGCCGAACTGTTTGCTAAAAACTTTTCATCAATATCATCTCTTGATTCCACTAATTGCGTTCTACCTGATATTGCCAACAAACAGGTTGATTCATTGCTTGACATTCATATCACTTCAGCATCTGTATCTAAAGCGATTTCCTGTCTAGACTCTTCTACAGCTTGTGGCCCAGACAACATACCTGTTATTGTCTTGCAGAAGTGTTCTCCAGAGCTGTCGTCTATACTCTCAAAACTATTCAACAAGTGCTTATCAGAGTCTTGTTTTCCAGCCTGCTGGAAAGCGGCATCTGTTATCTCAATTTTCAAAAATTCTGGGGAGCGATCTGATTCGTCTAACTACCGTCCCATAAGTCTTCTTCCTATCATAAGCAAGGTTTTTGAATCTTTAATTAACAAACACTTAATTTCTCATCTTGAATCTAATAACTTACTTTCTGACCATCAATATGGATTTCGATCTTCTCGTTCTACAGCTGATTTGCTAACAGTAATAACTGACAGGTTTTATCGTGCATTAGATGAAGGTGGAGAGGTTAAGGCCATCGCTCTTGACATTTCAAAAGCGTTTGATAAAGTTTGGCATGCTGGTCTTCTCCATAAGCTTTCTTCTTATGGTGTATCCGGCAACATCTTTAAGATCATTGAATCCTTCCTTTCCAATCGTAGCATAAAAGTTGTCCTCGATGGACAACACTCTTCTTCTTATTCTGTAACTTCAGGGGTTCCTCAAGGTTCTATCCTTGGCCCTATACTCTTTTTAATTTACATTAACGATCTTCCAGATATCCTCACATCTAAGGTGGCATTGTTTGCTGATGATACTACCATTAATTCTTGTCGTGATAAGAAACCAACACCCTCTGATTGCCTGGAGGGGGCATTTGAGCTTGAAAAGGATCTCACTTCTGCTACAGCATGGGGCTCACAGTGGCTGGTGAACTTTAATTCAGATAAAACTCAATTTTTTTCAGCCAATCGTTATCGCAATAATTTAGATCTTCCTATATTTATGAACGGTGATGTACTCGATGAGTCACCTACTCTTCATCTTCTAGGATTAACTCTTACTTCCAATCTTTCTTGGAAACCATATATCAAATCGGTTGCAAAATTAGCATCTGCTAAGGTTGCATCTCTTTATCGAGCTCGCCACTTTCTTACTCTGGATTCTATTCTCTACCTCTATAAATCTCAAATCCGGCCTTGTATGGAATACTGTTGCCATATCTGGGGCGGATCTTCTAATGATGCCCTTTCTCTTTTAGACAAGGTGCAAAAACGCATTGTAAACATAGTTGGACCTGCTCTTGCAGCCAACCTTCAACCATTATCACATCGTCGTAATGTTGCTTCTCTTTCTCTTTTCTACAAATACTATAATGGGCACTGCTCGAAAGAGCTAGCGTCTCTCGTGCCATCTACTGAAATTCATTCTCGTGTTACTCGTCATTCAATTAAGTGTCATCCTTTTTCTGTGACTGTTCCTAAGTGCTCCAAAAACGCTTATTCGTCTAGTTTTTTTCCTCGAACATCAGCTCTTTGGAATTCTCTTCCTTCCTTTTTTCTTTCTTTCCTGATTCATATAATTTGCAATCTTTTAAATCGTCCGTCAATCGTTATCTTGCTCTACAATCTTCATCTTTTCTCTTACAGTAACTTCCAACTTTAATTAGTGGCTGCTTGCAGCCTTGTTGGAAGCGAAGATGTTTAAAAAAAAAAATAAAAAAAAAAAAAAAAATAAAAAATTTTGTTGAAAAGTCATTGAGTGACAAACAAAATTCTTTTTTTTAAATTCAAAAATATAAATTCAAATATATTTTTTAAATTCAAAAATAATCTTACTAGCAACTTTGTTATGTGACCACCACCAAAGATTTACTTAGGTTCACAAGTACAATTTATTAAAATGTATTTACAAAAGAGTATACCAACTGTTTTGTAAATATGTTTATGCTGACACTTCAGTTATTAAAATAAGTTTAACAAACATACAGTGTAAGAACAAGGAATTTAGAATTAAGACTGTTAAAACAAGGAATGCACAGAATACAAAAATTTTCATTTGTAGCAAAATGAAATAAAAAAAGAGTGAATAAAAATCTGAAGGATTAAATGAGCAAAATTTTTAGGGAAACAACAAAAAGTTGACCTTTGAACAAAATTTAGTAATGTTTACACTTAAATAAAATTAAAAGTCAATCAAGTTCAACCAAGCATGAGCATTAACTTTATATAAAATGTATACCAACATGCTATGCATTTGTATAATATAGTTAATTTGCCAAAGATATAATTCTCTGAACTGTAATTCTCTGAAAATTTAGTAATACTCAAGGTAATAAAAAATTTGAGCTAACACTTTTTATAAGGTAAAAAAAAAAAAAAAAATCTATCAAAAAAGAAAGCAAAAAGAATAGATAGATTACTATCTTTATTGAAAAGTCTAAGAACATACATAAAACTAAAAATTAAAACATTGATTTATATAATTCTTTTATTAAAATGACTTTACAAATGGATATTTAAGAAAATTTCTGTGCATATGTACTTGTTGGATTCTGGTAATGATTTGAAACTGCTTAATCTGTATACTACTTAAACCTGGTGTTAAAAAGAAAACTTTCTAATATAAATCTCATAAAGATAAAGATACTGCAAGAGCTATATTTTCATTGAATATATTTTATGTAAGGATATCTTAAAATGTGAATTTCTTATGCACAATGCATTGAGCGCTTTTAAACAAGGCCTGTTATTCAAATGAGAAAAGGTTTTAACAATAATTAACGAACAAAAAAAATTAGCCACCTCGCTGTAGTGACTCCCCTATTTTTAGCAAGATGGATATGTTAAAAAAATAAAAAAAAATAAAAAAGCTGAAAAAACACAACTAGATAAAGAATATCAAAGTGCTGAAAAAAATCTTAAACAAAAAAGTTTTTTTGAACATGTTTTTGCACTTTTTGTCAAGAATATCATGAATATTGTTAATTGTAATGTAAAACCTAACTCTGACAATAACTGAGGTTTATATAATGCAAAACCTAACTCCCTGACAATAACTGAGGTTGGTCAAAACAAAGTAGAAAGTCTATCAAAGATAATTTTAATGATGCATTTGAAAAAGAAAGATTTAATTATTTTAAAAATTTTTCCTGATATGCCAAATGAAATGAGCTTATAGATAGATTATAGAGCTTATTGAAGATAAATTTCAAGAAAAATGGCAACGATTTTTTACAAAGTTTAATATTTTTAATTGACAATGGTTTTTTTTCGACAAAGTTTGACATTTTTGTTAACAATAGTCATTAATAATTAAAAGCATTAAGCTGTAACCAATGGTTACTAACCATAAAGTTTAGAAACTTTACAACTATTTAAAAAACATTAAACAATGTTTTAAAACTGTAATTATAACCATTATTATAATTTTATTGCTCTCCTTATTATATACAGAAAATATTTGTTTTTCTCACAAGTCTTGAGGCCTTATATAAGACAGCAACTAGATGCAATTTACTCAAGATAATACAAGATAATGCATAATACTCAAGATGTATTATATATGTATTAAAACACTCTAATGATCACTACCATTTTTTAGGGGGAGTGAAGCAAATTTACATTCAACAGGGTTGCTAAGCAACCAGTATTAAGTTTTGGAGTTAACAATAAAGAGATTTAAATAGCAAGAAAGCAACAGAAACTGTAAATTGATGGTGTCAGGAAAGCATAAAGATCAGAATAACAACTAGATAAAAGTTCTTTGAGGATAAGAAAAGGAATAGTTACAGTTAAAGGATGCAACATTTGCTGAATTTGAAGTCATGAGAGTGGTCATCTAGAATGTATAAACAACTTTACAAAATTACTAAATAAACTACTGAAACAAAATACTGAAAGTTTTAAACAGTTAATCCCTCTTAATAGTAAATTATAAATCCGGTAATACTGAAAAAAAACCGTATAGAAATCATATGTAATGTAAAAGAGTAAATCACATTAATAGTAGAATAAAAAATGTATTTAATTAAACAGTTAAATTTTATTAACTGGAGTACTTTAAAAAAAACTCTACCTCATTAACAGTAGAAGCAAACATATCTAGCAAATGATCAACAACCAATAATAAGCGTTCACCAATCTCTATACAAAATAAATTTTTTACAAAATTTATCTATATAATTTTAAAGAAACATCTACTTTAAACAAGCATTGACCTAAAAATTTAACTAATCTTATTTCAAAAGAACTTTTTATTTATCTTTTGTATCATTTGTTATCTGATTCTTCTTTAAGGAGAACAGATCATGCTATAATATCAGGTTTTTTTTTGTTCTTTATCTGAACTGAATGTATCTTCATAGTAATACCATTACCTTAAGACTAGTATTGTTGAGCATCTTGCAATCACTTGGATTTAAACAGATATGGAAGCTTCAATTATTTCTTGTAGGTTAGAATTCAAGTATCACTCTACTTGGTGGTTTTCCCTTTTTTGTGCGGCTGCTTTTTCTGATTTGAATCATTTCTTTCTTAGCAAACAACTTGCTGAAGAACAATTGTTTTTTATCATTGCAAGAAATAAGACTTAATATTCTTAACTAAATCTTGTATTTTATCTATAAGGCTCTAGAAACTATTAAAAAATCCTTTAATATGTTAGCCTAATACTTTATGTTAAGCAAGTCTTATATTACAATTTTCATATATGTTTTGATCTTATTACCTTACTTAGTTTCCTTCTATAAATCCCTAAAACCCATCTCTTGAATTTTATAAACATTCTTCCTGGACTAACAGTTTAATCCATTTTTGGACATTCAAATCGCTTTGAACTATGAAGTTTAAATTATTTCTCACTGTTCTTCAGCTAGTACTGCTGTCCCAGTCTTACAATAGGTTTCTCTAAAACTCTTTTTATACTCCACTACTCACTAAACTATATAATTAGTGCTGAAACTGAATCTTGTTTTTCTGCCTGCTAAAAAACAGCATCTGTGGTTCCAATTTTTAAAAACTCTGAAGATCGCTTTGACCTGTCTAACTATTACACAATCAGTTTTCTTACTACTAAAAGCAAATTCTTTGAATCCTTAATTGACAAATTTATAATATGTTATCTTGAGTCTAACAATTTAACATGTCATCTTGAGTCTAACAACTTAATATGTCATCTTGACTCTGACAACTTAATAAGTCATCTTGAGTCTAACAACGTAACATGTCATCTTGAGTCTAACAACCTAATATGTAATGTTGAGTCTAACAACTTAATATGTCATCTTGAGTCTAACAACTTTATATGTCATCTGAAGTCTAATAACTTATTGACATTTTAGTGATATATTAAGTTCTATAGTGCATTAAAAGATGATGCAAAGGCTATTGCTCTTAATATATCAAAAGTTTTTAATAAAGGCCTGTTTTGCCCATAAGCAAAACAGGTCAGACAGCTTGCTTCATATGGTGTATTTAAAGCTTTAAATATCATTGAACTATTTCTTTTTAACTGCAGTATCAAAATTACTCTTGATGTATAATACTCATTCATTTCTAGTAACTTCTGAAGTAGGACAATGTTCCATCAATGACACTGTGTTGGTTGACTTCTATGTGTGCATGATATATACGCATATATGTGTATATGCATATACGTATGTATATGGGTGAATATGTACCCTCATATGCATATATATGCATGATATATGCATGTATATGCGTATATAAAGGTACATATCCAGAGCATTGCTATGGAAGCACTTTAGCAGATGAAGGTGTTATTAAATATCTAAAAAAATACTTTCTTAGTAGTAATGGAAACAGATTTAAATTACATATCCATGAAAACCTCCATTTCAACATGTATATCAATAAACAAACACAACCTCACTAAGCTCAATGTTGTCAAAATATTTAAATTTGAAAGATCTCTGCAAGCTTGTATATTGCAAAATATCTTTTAAAAATTAAAATAAACTGAATTCAAACTAACCTTTAAGTTCTTCTGGATCTTGAATATTGACTTTAAAATCAGCGTGGTCAATAATACTTTCCTCCTCATCAGGAACTAAACTATGTACAGCATGATCAGGATCAATGGAAACTTCTTCAACATTGGTAATATCATTTTGTAAAGCTAATGTGGTGTTGGTACTTTTCTCTTTAAAATATAATATATCTTAATAAAATAAGATTAAATAATTTTGTATATTTATGTTAACATCTGCAAATTTTTGATATGTAAACATTTATCTTATATATACAATAGCGTCCAAAAATTTGCAGACAGATTAAAAAAAATTAAATTTTGCTTACATTTCAGTACATACTTTACTAAAGCTAACATATTATAAACTTATTAAAAGGTTTTAATATTTACTATTATTTCTAACAAACATTTAAATTATTTTATTTGGTTTAAAAAATAATGATTTTTAATGAGTTCAAAAGATTCCCAACAAACTAAAGCTTTTCACAAATTCCGCAAAAAAATTTTAACTTATTGTTATTGTAAACAGATACTCTGTGGAAATAATTAAAAAACTTTATTTATAAGAGATTGAGGTATTAATTCAGCATGGAAATTTGTTTAGTAAGACACCACAGCTTTATGGAATCAGTAAGTTTGTTAGAAAAATTATGAAATTTTGAAGAAATATGAACTTACTGGATCTAAAAAGATTCAAAAACAATCTGAAAGACCACACAAAACAACACATTGCCAAAAAAAAAGCTATAGATACCAAACAAAGAAAACCCTTTTTGTTTAACAGCAATTAAAATGTCAATTAAAATGTACAAATAAGATTTTTCTATGAAATGAATTGCAATATTTCTAATACTAATAAATTTTGTTTATGTGTAATTTATATGGAAGACACCCAACTAGAAAGCCATTGATTTCCTTGAAAAACCGAAATGCCCAAAAAAAGTAGTCAACAACGGGCAAAGATTATTTTTAGTGATGAAAGCAAGTTTATGCTGTTTGGATCAGATGGAACCAGGTATGTTTGATGTCCAGAAGGTACAAGATATGGTTCTAAATGCCATAAAACTTACAATATTTAGGATTTGCATTAACTGCCTACCATAATACTTGCAATAGTTTAAGGATGTTTTAGTCATATTGGCGTTGGTCTTCTCCACAAAATTAATGTAACTATGGATCAAGAAATATACAAAGATAAATGTAAGAACATTATGTTACCTCAAATAAGGGTAAAAAGCCTTGTGAATGGATATACATGCAGGATAAGGATCCCAAACACAAAGTGAATTGGTTAAGAACTCTTTAAAAAGAGTAAAGTTTGTGTTTTGAAGTAGCCAACCACTTAACTTAAATCCCATTGAACATTTATGAAAACATGTTGACAGTCAAATGAAAGACATCAAGCTTACAAATCATGCTGATTTATTCAGTAAAATTAAGAAATTAGTGGAATCAATTTTCATTGATATTTGATATCAATGAAAATTGATTCCACTAATTAATAAATAAACTTAGTTGATCATATGCCTTATAAATGCCAAGGTGCTCTTGATTGTAAAGGATATCCTACAAAATAATAATATGACTGCTTTTCTATAAACTTTTGACCAAATAACTTGGAAAAATGTTTTAAAAGTAACCGCTTTGCCTGAACATTTTAAACACTACTGTATGTATGTATGTATGTATGTATGTATGTATGTAAATATATATACATACATATATATATATATATATATATATATATATATATATATATATATATGTATATATATATATATATATATATATATATATATATATATATATGTATATATGTATATATATATATATATATATATATATATATATGTATATATGTATATATATATATATATATATATATATATATATATATATATATATATATATATATATATATATATATATATACAGTACTGTGGAATAGTTTTAGACCACTTACATTTTTTCAAAAAATCCCAGAGAATTCTTCTATAATATTTAAGTTTGTAGTTCTAAATTATAAACTTATTAAAACACATGTATTTCACACAAAATATGGAACAATTACAAACTTTTTAATGTCAAACTTCATAAAAAACTCTTAATATTTACTATGTCCTCCTTTGGCTCAATCCCAGTCAATATTCGTCGGGGAATAGATTCATACAATTTAGTTATAAAATCCTGGGGTATGTTGTGCTATTCTCTTTGAAGTACTTCAAAACATTCTTCAGTACTTCGGGGAGCATGTTCGACCTTCTTTCTGTCCAGGTAATCCCAAATATGCTCAGTTATATTCAAAACTGGATTCTGGGGAGGCCAGGTCATCAATTCCAGTACTCCTTCCTCTGCCATTTCATTTAAATAATCTTTTGCCACTCGGGAACAATGTTTTGGGTCATTGTCCTGCTGCAGAATAAAACTATGACCTATAAGTCTCATTCCGGATAATACAGCATGGTGCCTTAGGATATCCACATAACGTTCCCCGGTGAGTCGCCCCCTTATCTTGATCAAATCACCTACTCCAGATGAAGATAAACAGCCCTAAACTTGTAAAGAGCCTCCTCTGTGTTTAATAGTAGAGTTTAAACACTCAGGCTGATAGGCTCCTTCAATTCTTTTTCAAACATATTGTCGTTCGTTTGTTCCAAAAATTTTGAATTTGGACTCATCGGTGTACAGAACCCGATTAAACATTTCCTAGGCCCAATCTTTGTGTTGTTTTGCATATTTAAGTCGTTTTTCTTTATTGCCACACCGTAATAATGGTTTTCAAATTTCAACACACCCTACTAATCCCAATTTAAGTAGGTGCCAAAGAATAAAAGAAGAGCTGACATTTTTCCCAGTTGCAGTGTTAATGTCTTTTGCCAGCTCGGTTGATGCTTTTTTTGAATTTCTTAAAGATAGGGTTTTTAAATATTTATTGTCATTTTTTGTTAGCTTAGGAGGTCTACCACTTTTCTTTCTATCTTCAAGGAAGCCAGTTTCTCTGATTTCTGTAATAGCATTCTTCGAATATCCTGTTTTGGATGTAGTTGTTATGACACATCGTTTTAATAAATAAACAAACAATCCCTTCATGTTTCCTCATCAATTTTGTTTATTTATTCAAAATAATATATTCTTTCAACTTTTTATATTATTAAACTTAAGTACGCTTTAAAAAAAATACATAGGAAATATATATATATATATATATATATATATATATATATATATATATATATATATATATATATATATATATATAGACATATATTATATATGTATAGACACACATACACAATATTCTATACTTTTGTGTAGGCTTTTATCTTTTAAATCTACCTATATATATTATATTCTATATAATCTATCTAATATAATCATTTACTATTTGTATAAATTTTAAATTATAAATTCATTATATACAGGCCTCTGCAGGAATGGCAGGCGATTGCTTCCGCCCTCTCTACACCTTTTATAGTTATATTTTTAAATTGGTATGTAAAATGCAATATAGTCAAAATGAAAATAACAGATACACACATAATAAGTTTTAACATAATAACTTAAATAACAGATTCACACATATTTCATAACTTTTAACTTAATAACTTGAATAACAGATACACGCATATTTAATAACTTTTAACTTGATAACTTAAATAAAACCTTTTTTTTATAAATTCTAATTAAAATTTGTTTACTTAAATTTGAATTATCTAACCCAAAAACAATTTTACATGTCATTCATGTGAGTCTTAACTACAAAAGTCTTTTCTTATAATTACTCAATCTCTTGCTTGGAGCTATTTCAATGTGGGTTTTAAACTTTTCCAATTAAAAAAAAAACTTCACAAAAAAGAAGAGTAACAAATGAACTTTTTATATATGAAAAGAGAAAAAAATGCAAAACAAAACAATATCAACAAAATGATCAATCGTTTTAATAAAAAGGGAGTGCTGCTACATCGACTATCTTATAGCCTGACTCGCAAGGGAGTGCTGCTACATCGACTGACAAATAGCCTGACTCGCAAGGGAGTGCTGCTACATCGACTGACAAATAGCCTGACTCGCAAGGGAGTGCTGCTACATCGACTGACAAATAGCCTGACCCGCAAGGGAGTGCTGCTACATCGACTGAGGGTTTGGTTGGGGCAGGCAGTCTATCATTATTAAAAAAAAAAAATTCCGGTCTTGCATTTTAATTTTTACTTTTTGTCAACAAAATATGGAAAAAACTTTCGGACAACATCTACGGGTTGTATATATATACATTTATATATACATATATATATACATATACACATATATATATACATATATATATAAATATATATATATATATATATATATATATATATATATATATATATATATATATATATATATATATATATATATATGTATGTATATGTGTATATGTATATATATATATTTATATATAGGCTTCAGCAGGAATGGCGGGCTATAGCCTGCGCCTACCTCCACACCCGTACAAATCATTTACATGAAATAAAGCCCCTGCAAAACATAAGTTTTTGGTAAAAATAAAGTTAAATATTTTTATGTTTTTATTTAGTTATTTTTTTAAAAACTTCTCAATTTATGTAATTTTGTAAAACTGTTTGTTTTACTAGTTAAAAAACGAAACTATTTCATTCAGAATATGCTAAAAAAAATTACGAATTTTTTTTTTTGAATATTCTGATGTAAATAAAATAAAAAATTGAACAAGTTATTTCAAACAACTTTAACTGTTCTGTATTTTTCTGTGTTATGTTAAAAGATAATTAGTATGTTAAAAAGCAGGCAAAACATGCATGTGTTGCTAAAGAATTTAACATAATAGTCTGGGTTTTCAGTATTCTTTGGAAATTTGTAAACTTATACAATAAGAACTGTTAGATAATAAAGACTTTTTTGTATAACCACACATTTTGCTTAATTGATTGATAAACTAGTTTGTCATACTTTAATGTTGTTTAAAATAGTGCGTATTTCCTTCACACTTCTGCGTTAACTTCCTGTTTTTTTTTGAAAAAGGCGGCAGTTTATTTATTATGCTAATATAACTCGTTATTAAAAATCGAATATCTCATTTATAATCAACTGACTGCTAATCGATTTTTATAATATAAATTTTTACAAAAACGACAAGCAGCTATTTTTGATCCAATAATTCAACCTGCTAAATGGAAAAAAAGGCAACATTGATTATGATAGTTTAAGCAGTGAATGGGAAACACCTGAATCGAGTGAAAATAAAGAAACTGCATTTGATTTTGAAATTGAAGATATTTTGGGCTAACTTATCTAAAATGAATATTTATAAATAATATATATCTATAATATTCCTTCTGTATGATAAAAATAATACAATATGATTTCTTCATATTTTATTTTTGTTTTTATACTTGCGCTATATTTAATACATTTAAATATATTTTACAGCAATAAACCTGATATATAAAATGATACTGCATTTAATACCCTTCTATTGGTTCTATTCATAAAAAAATGTAAAAAAGATTTTTTTTTAAAATTCATATAAAGCTTTTTTTATACACGCCTATATTATATAAGAAGAATATATTTAAGAAGTATATATACCAGAATCTTAAAAAATCTATTTGTACGAAGTCTCTTAGAAATAAAAAATTTGATTACCTCAAATTTTAACTTTCATATCACATCAACATAACATAGTTTCTCCTGATTTTCAAAAAGAATATAAAATCAATTACGAGTTCATAAAAGAGTATGACAGTAAATTGAATGGAAACAATAGTAATAATTAAAACTTTAGTCTAAACAGTTGAAAAACAATTGTAAAAGAATGGAACTCTTTGATTCAAGGTTTATTTAAAAAAAGATTTCAATATAATTGTCACTATATCTTTATAGCTTAGAAATATCACGGTTAAATTTTCCAAATTTAATTTATTTTACAAAGAAAAATGAATCAACTAAGGAAGTGCAATAAAAAATGTTATATTTTATTCCATTTTTTTAATAAGACAATATATCAATACTCAAATAGATCTTGCAAAATTGCTACATTCATTGCCAAATTTTTTAAGCAAACATCAAGATGCTTGAATAAAGAAACATGATGGCTGCGAAAGTTGTTTTTCTGCCATTTTTTATGTCGCTTGCAAGTTATTGGTTTGACTATATCTGGAATAAACTCAACAAAAATCCAATTATACAACTGATAAAACTGGAGAATAAAAGAAATAAATCTGAATAAAAATCGAGAAACAAAACCAAAACAAAAACATAATAACAAAAACTCACTAAGTAGTGCACACTAATAACTCTGAGTAAAAGATAAAAACTGCATTGTAACTTCGAAAAACTATTATCTAAACTTTCCAAGTATCCAACTATTCGAAGTTTAATTACCAAAGTTTTTTTAAATGATTTGTCACTCTCCTACTTGTTAATAGAGCGATTGTAGAAATTTTTATATGTGATGATATTTTCATTCACAAAGAAGAAGAGAAATGAATGAACTTTTATAATAATATAATTAAGATCATTCATTTTTATAAAATGAATATATGATGTATAACAGTTTTTTAAATATTGTTGTTTTATTAGAACGATTGATTACATTTTAACATTTGAATATTGTTTTTTATTTGTTATTTAATTAATTACTAAATTATTAAATAAAAATTAAATTAAAAAATTATTAAAAAAAAAACCTTAGGTTTTTTTATTTTAATTTTTTTTTTTAATTTCAGAATAAAATAAAATTTCATCAAAACATAATTTTAATTTTTCAAAAAAAAACCTGTGCAAGACTACCTAGGTGGGCGGCCCGCGAAGATGGGTTTAGACGGGCTATTTATAGCTCGTGCACTCATTTACTCCTGCCAAAGCCTCCCTCTCTATATATATATAATTTATTTAACTCTTATTTCGAAGGGTAGATCATTTTATTTATTAACTATTAATATTAAACAATAACTGAAATTACCAATCTTATATTAAAACTTGTTTTATATAAGAAATCAAAGCAATTTATTATACAAATCACCTTGATTACTTCAATTATACAAATCACCTTGATTTCTTAGATTATACAAATAATCTCAACACTGATATTATCTAGACATAAGCAAAACACCTTTATATTATATAAATGACCTTGATTTCTTACATCAAACTTATCGCCTTGAATTCTGAAACGATTTCAATATTAAAATTAAATATATCACTTTATATTTTCAAATGATTACCTTCATTTCTTGTATTAGCCAAATCATGTCCATTTCTTATATTTAATAAATCCTCAGGCAGAATTGAACTGCTTAAATTTGACACAATCATCTCATCCAACTTTTTGTGGATATTGTCTTCTGAGTGCAATATGCCAGCAAGTAAATTGCTAAGCGATTTTCTCAACTGCTGATATAGCCCAGATAAGTTGTATCTAAAGTCAAAAGTTTTTAATAGATTACAAGTCTCCTAAAATCCTGTTTATTTATTAGGCCCATAAAGGCTCCGAAAATACTGTTTATTTATTTAGGCCCATAAACTTAAACAGTTTTTAAACTTTTTGGAGGTCCAGGAATACAAAGTCCTATTAAAAACAAAAGAAAAATTCCTGAAATCCTTTTTTGGACTTCCTACCCCCGTATTGGATTTAACAGTAATTACAGTAAGAGTTAACTATTTATATGAATAGTAGTTAATCAGGACATGATTTTTTTAATTTTTGGTTACCTTTTCTTTGCACATGTTTTCATTTGTACATTTTACTCTCTATTGTGTACACACTGTTTATCCCTTACTCCCTTGAGATTTAGAAAGATTATTCTGAAACTAACATAAAAATCTTTCTTTATTATTCAATTTAATTAATAAATTGACTAAAAGAGCAGTATGTGCATTATTGACATTGTAATACAATAATAATATAATAAAAATAATACAATCAATAAAACATTTAGTATATTTAATAGCTTGAAGTGACATAACTATAATATATTTTATTAGGATGCAAGTGCTCGAGATATTGATCAAAAATAATAAGATTGTTATTTTGTGATAAGATAACTTTGGAGGCTACTGTATGTATGTATGTATGTATGTATGTATGTATGTATGTATGTATGTATGTATGTATGTATATAGATTTTTTTAGTTGATAGTAAAAATACTTGATTAGACAAATTTTTGGTGAGAGGTAAAATGCAATATTAAATTTTACTAAAACTTCTCTGAGTATACATTAAGCAGTTGTTACATTGCAATAATTACCCATTTAGATAAAATTTAATTACTTTATACCTACCGCTCTTTTGTAAGTTTATTAACATCATTTTGAAGAATTGCAACCAGGTTTGAACTTTCTTGCTCTTGACGATCATGTCGTTCAAACATAAGCTCATTTTTGGAAATAAGTTCTTTAACGTTTGCATTTAACTATTAAATACCATACATACAATATAAAATTTAATATATGCAATATAAACAGCATACATAAGTATAACACTTGAAAACTAAAAAAAAAAACTAAAAAACTTACTCATACCACAAAAATATATGCGTTAAAAAAATATATAAATTAAAAATATATGAACTGTATACTAATAAATTTAACTATCCAGCTGATTAATATTATGAATGCCAATCTTTTTTGTTCCATATAAACTTTTTAGTAATGACATTTTGAAATACATTTATTAGTCTTTCTTATTTTTATACATTATACATTACATACATTATACATTTATACATTAGTCTTTCTTATTTTTCTTTTTTTTTAAATTCTACCTCATCAAAAATGAATTTAAAGACGTAAATTTTTTATGCTTGACAATACTTTTGTGTTCTGATACTTTCTAATTCTTTTTATAATATATTATTTTAATTTTTATGTTATTTTACTACTATTAGGAATCAGACATCAAGATGCCTGATCCCTAATATAATATGATATTTACTTAGGTTCATTCTAAACCTTTCTAATACCTACTAGACTGTTACAAATGACTAACATGGATGACATTATAGGCAGAGATGTTTTGAGTTATTTTTTTACCAAAAATAATTTGTTTTTTTAATTACCATTTTTCTCAATTTAAAAACTGATTTAAAATTTATTTTTTGGCGGATGCAAGATACTTGGCTTCATTGGACTTCTATAGATGCAGTTTTGTCAAATAAATTTGAGTTAAAATAAATACATGTTGTGTTAAGACAAAAACTAAGGATGTAGTTAAGAAAAAAAAATTATTTCATATAACAGTATTTATCTATGAAAATTAAATAAAAATAATATATATCACATAGGTACACTTGGTAGAATTTTTCTTTTTGGTCAGAACTTGTTAGGTAAATAAAAAATTGTTAGGGAAAGGGTGTGAAGAATTTTGAAATCATTGAAGTAGACCATTGTACAAATTAAGTTAGAAAACACAAGTTTATAATAACTATTTAATATAATAAAGTAGTCTGTGGTCACATTGAAGGTAGAAAGAAAATATAAAATTCCTGTTTGCTATCCAACTTTGAATTCAAAATTGAATTAAATTTAAATGACAAAACTTTAAAAAAACAAAACAACAGGTAGTTAGCCATTTGATAAATCAGAAAAAAAAACTTTATTTGTTAAATCTTCTGATGGAACTAAACTAAATAAAACGAAATTCAATTAATATTTAACTAAATTAGACTAAAAACTAAAAAAGACTAAAAAATTAAACTATAATATTATACAGAATCTTATTACTATTGAAAGTTATTAGCACAGTAAAATAACAAAATCCATTTATGACTCTCATTAGCTAGAAATTACTGCAATGTATGAAAAACAGATGTCACCCCCTCCCTCTCTCTGTAAGATCTCATTGAGACAGCCCTGTCAGTGCGTATGGAAGTATGTTTATTGAAGAACTATAGGGGTCAGAAAAAAGCTCAATTAAAAAGTAAAAAATTACTAAATTGCTTAAAAACTGTAAATAATAATATTTCAAGAAAATATACAAATATTTGATATTTCCTTAGACTTTTCTTATAAATACATAAATATACCTAATATTTTTTATAATTTATAATAATACATAATTATTATAATTTAATCTAAATACGAGTTTAGAGTAAACATGAGTCACTATTTAGAACATATTTTTAAAGCTAACATAAAATTTGTTTAAATACTTAAAATTTTCAGTACAGATTTTTTCATTTTTTAAAAAAAAATGTATAACTATGTTAAAAATAGTTTTGGCACAAACATTTTAAGTTCTAGTAATAGCATGAACGCTTTATGTTCTTTTCATGGCATGAATGTTTTATGTTCTAGTCATAGCATGAACATTTTATGTTTTTGTCATGGATAAGCGCTTTAAATGAACATTTAATAATTTATATTTTAGAAATTTAACTTCAAAACCAACTTTGTTTCAGTAATATGCTGCATTAATTTGTTCTAGTAATACATTTCAGTAATTTGTTCTAATAGTATGCTGTAGTAATTTGTTGCAGTAATACATTTTAGTAACTTGTTTCAATAACATTTTGCAGTCATACATTTCAGCAATTTGTTTCATAAATACGTTGCAGAAATCCATTGCAGTAATACATTTCAGAAATTTGATCCAATAAAACTATTTGAAAAATAATTGCAAAAGAAAAAAAATTCACATTCAATTAAAATGATTTATTTTATGAGTTTAATAAATGATTTTGAAACATGATTTTGAGATGAATGAGGACATTGAGACCAGGATGTGATTCATTAAACTATGAAATGATTGTAAGAAAGTTCTTAGAGAAAGTTTAAAATGGAGTAAACAAAATGGCAGCTCAAGTCACCCAAAAAGAGACAACAATAACAATTAGGAAAGATGGATAGATAATGGACTAAAGTGCTTTTATGTTTTCCTGATTAATACAATTTACAGTTGTTTTTTTTTACAAGTTTTCCCACTTTTTTTTTTTTTCTTCTTTGCTTTTTGTTAACTGGCAACTTAAATAATGGTTGTTTGCGACTTGAATAATTGCTTGCAGTCTTATTGGTAGTCAATTAAGAAAAAAAACAAAAAACAGTAAAATTGCAAAAAATAAAATCATTAGTCAATCTATACAACAATTTGGCATTTTTACTAATAATATGACAAAATGATTGGATGCACCAATTAGTCCAACTTTTAGTCAGAATGATAAAAAAATCTGCACAAACCTCATCAATTTCTTTTTCTTTTACTTCAATAGTTTGTCGTAACTGAAGTTTTTCACGCTGAAATTGTTTTGAAAAATAAAAATTAAAAAAAATTCAAATTAGTGTTATTTTTAATAATTATAACAATAAAATTATTAAAAAAATTTTGTAAAAAGTAGCTGTTAATGTTGGGTGTAAAGTTGGTAAGATAGTTCAAAAAAAAATTTTTTTTTTTGAAACACCTTACTAACATACACCCAACTGCATTTGTCCAGTGGATACATACCAGAATGTAATAACAGTAAGGTGCAATAATAGTGTGGTGCAACAGTACTAAGGTTTTGTTATTTACTTAATTCTAGTTATACCAACACCCAATAATATGCTGGGTGTTGAATTAACTAGAACTGACATCACTAAACAATTCACGAAACAAACAATTACTACAATTACTACCAAAAACTATTACTTTAGGAATAATATCTAGGATACTATAAAGATGAATTAGAAATAATATTTAAAATACTAAAAAAATGACAAATAAAATCGAACAATGGCTTGGGCCATTGTTCGATTTTATTTGATATTATCCAGAGGTGAGCTTATATAAGCTCACCTCTGGATAATATCATCAAGTATCCATTATTAAGAACATCTTGGTTTGTGGAAACTATTTTTTGACCACAAGTTTAACATCCGAATCTTTTTTTAGTTTTTTAGTATTGTAACCTACTATAGTAATAGTAGCTTCTATGTTATCTTCAGCAAGCTGACACTATCTCTGTAGACAACAAGGCTAATAGCCTTGCTGTTACATCATTATTATACGATTGGGGGAGGGGGGGAGGGGTGATCATAAAACTTTTTTCAGTAATATGGAATATTTTAATAGTAATTGGAATATTCCATCATTTAGTGGTGCCACATGGTCGTAAATAATTTGATTGGTCCCTAATGAAAAGAAAAAAAAGTTTTTCAAAAGTATGTAATGTTAGGTCAGAAAAAAGAAGCAAAACTTTATAAAAATTTAAATATATTAAACTTTTTATAAAAAAATAAGTTTTTTGACATTTTCAAAAAATTTAAAAAGCTTTTTAAAGTTTTCTTAAATGAATTTTTTTTAGAAATGATTTTTTAAAATATGAATTTAAAATTAAACTTCTTTTAAGAACAAACACAACATTCTTCTAAAAATTTTTTTTTTAAATGACCAATCAAATCTTTTAAGGCCATGTGGCACCACTTAATGATGAAATATTATAAAGATTTTTTGCACACTACATTAGTACATCAATAGGAACATAGTTAGGTGGGTCTGAAAAAAAGTATTACTGAAAAAGTTATTTGAGCAACACTCTATTATTCATTCTCCATCATATAAAGATATTTTGATAGATATTCGCTTGCCTAAATTAAATAGACTTTTTTCTAAACTTAGTTACTAATCCGTGTCTCTTATTTTTCTAAACTTAGTTATTAATCTGTGTCTCTATGCTATAATTAATTTGATCTGTTTTTAATTTTTAAATATTTTTTTTAACTAGAATAGTTATAACCAAAATATTTTCTTTAACTAGAATAGTCATTATAACTAAAAATATTTTACATAAAAATATATTTATACTTAACATAAAAGTTTATAAAAATATAGAAATATATTACATTATTTGTAATTGATCTTATTCTCTTTAAGGATTCAAACAAAACTTAAATAATGTTATATATTACTAGAGGTTAGGGTGTTATACCACAACATAATAATATAATAAAAAGGTATAATACCTTAAAACAATGCAAAAAAGTAGCAAAAATTAAGATTTTAAATTGCAATTTTAGTTTACACCAGATCAGTATTATTTGCAATTAATTATTTTTTAGTTATTATTTTATTTGTTTACCTCCAAATGAACAATATCTTTTTCCAATAACTTAATTTTTTCTTCTATTTTCCTGTGTTCTACCTCATACTTTTCAGTTTGATGCTCGTGTAACTGTTTAATCAGATTATCTTTTTTAGCTAACTCATCCAAAAGTTGCTTTTTTTCAATATTAAACCTCTCTTGGATGATCATTGTTTCATCATTTTCAGTTCTGATCTTTTCATCAAATGAGTTTTCAAGATTCATTCGCTCTTTTTGATACTGATCTTCTAATGATTCTCTCAACTGCATTAAATCAACTTGATGCTTTTTATGGATAGTTTCATGGTACTCTTCATTTTCTTTTTTTAAGTCTTGTGCTTGTTTCTCTTTAGCAATCAATTTCAAAGTAAGTTGTTCAATATCTTTTTTCAAATCTTCCAATTCCTTTAATCATGAAAATAGTAAAAATTGAAATAAAAAAAATCATCCAAAAAAATTATTCAACAATGTAAAAACTTGTAAAAACTGACAAAAAAGTTATTTTTTTATTATTATTTTATTATTCAACAATGTAAAAACTTGTAAAAACTGAATGACAAAAAATTTATTTTTTTGTCATTCAGTTTTTACAAGTTTACATAACAAAAAAATTTTTTTTTTTAAATTATAAATTTTGTGCAAAAAAATACACAGAAAACATGAATTTTATTTATAAAATCAATAATGTATATAGTGTGTAAACAAATTAACCTGCTCATGTACTGCTAACAACTCATCTTTTATTCTATCTTTTTCAAGTTCCATGCTAGCTACTACTGCAGTTATTTGTTCAGTATTCTTTTGTTGAAACTCTTCTTGCATTGATTGCAATAAGCGATTGTGCTTTTCCTATAATAACACGCAGTAAAATTTTATGACACTTCATATAGTAAAAAATACTATTACACCAGGTGTAATATATTATTACACCTTGTGTAATAGTATATTCTTTACAATGGATGTCAACAACTAAAAAAAGTTAATTCAGAAAATCTCCATCCTTTTTACTTATACATGTAGATAGAATGCATTTTTACTTTGAATTAGAGTTTAAACTTTAAAAGTGCGTTATTTATACACATATTATAACTTTTAAAATAAAAACAATAAATGGAGTTTAAAAAAATTTAGGTTATTATCTTATTAACTTTTATTAATAAATTAATATGTTATATTTTTTTTTTATTTTATTAATTTTATAAAAACTTTATTTACTAGCATATTTTAAAAAAGATGTTTAACTGATATAAAAAATTTAATAAACAGAGTAAACTGGGGTAAGAGTAAACAAAAATAAAAGTGAATAGTTTAGCAATTTTGTTTGTTTTTTTGCATTCATTTTAAAAGCTAAAACAAAAAGTCTTTAAAAATGAGAGAATATTGTAGAGAATTTTGTGATTTATTTAAATGAATAAAAATTGCTTTAAAAAGTATATTTTTGCCTTAGCAAACTTTAAAAATTCTGACCCTAGTAAAACAATATATATATTTTTCAAAAAATCAACTTTAAAATTCCCAAAACTAAAATTAAGTTTTACTAAACTAAAAATCCTGTTTTGTAGAAAATTTTATGACGATAAAAATTCTCTTTTTCAAAAATGAATTTGCTAGTTATAAAAAAAATATAAAAAGTTTATAAAAAAAGTTATAAGCGAAAAACTTAAAAAAAGATAAATGTTTTTCGGGGGAAGAGTAAACATACTAATTGCTCACACTTAAATTAAGATATGCGTAAATTAATTAATAATTATTAATTAAAGCATAACTAAATATGATGGCCTTTGCTATCTATCTAAAAATTTTCAAAACAAAAATCACTTGTACTTACATTCATAAATCACAAATAACCTACACTGAAGTGAAATTACAACTTGCAGTAGAACAAATCAAAAAAGGTGAAATATCACTCAGTAAAGCTTCAGAGGCATACAACATACCAAAAGCAACTCTTCACAAGCTTGTGCATAAGAAAGTTCAATCACATGGTAAAGGAACAACAACTGTGCTAAGTACAACATTTGAATCATATCCTGGTCATATTTATAATATAATTGGAAAATTTTTTCCTAATAACATCTGGAAAAAATCTGGAAAAATATTTTAAAGACATTTCCGGGAAAAATCTGGGAATAAAAACGCTTTTTGTCTATTGGAGAATATCTAGGGTGACCATTGTCCTGATTTTATGCAGGAGAAATTTTTTGCAAACAAAGAGCGTTTTTCTAAATGGCACTAAGTCACATTTTTATTGTTTTGAAAAAAACAAAAAAAAACTCATTATCCGGTGAAGATTCAAAAAATCAAATTTTTTAATGATGCTAGCATAGTTACATTTTTCAATAAAAAATTTGAAAAAACTCAACTTTTGAAAAAATGGACTTAGCGCCTTTTAGAAAAACGCTCTTCAATTAGATCAATGTTTTTATATATAACCATTTATAAAACATATAATGACCGAATAAAAAAAAACAAATAAATAAATAAAAAAAGAATCTCAATAAGTAAACACTTTAAAAGTCTAACTTATGTTTGATTTATTTTAAAAGCAAAATTAATATTAGTGCTATAAGTATTAGATATGTAAATTTAAAAGTTATGATACAAGTTTTACTGATACAATCTTAAAACTAAAACAACTATTTTTATTTTTTATTTGGATTTAGTTAGAAAATAGTGCAAATAAATTTGATTTCATGGTAAATGAAAACGAAATATTTTAATGGAAATAAAAATAAAAAAAGTAGAAAAGCGGTATTCTTTGTTTAATTAAAACTTTTATTTTGCCTTGTCTTCAGTTGAACTAAAACGCAAATCTTTTTTCAAGGGGAAAACCCTAATTGTGAAATTGTTTGAAAATTGTTTAAAAAACTACATTTAAGTACATTTATTATTCAAACCAGATGTTTTACAACGAAAAATATTAAATTTATATTAACCTCTTAACCAGAAGTATAATGGCAAAACAATAAATGTTTTTTTGTTAATATCTTAATAAATAGATTGATTTGGTAATATTTATTAACACAAAACTTATTTTGTAATTTAAATACACATACCCAGCCGGCATTTGGTCCTTAAAAGACATTTTTTGAACGTTCAAAAGACTTTCAGAGAAAACACTTTTTGGGACTAAATGCCGGCTGGGTACATACATTTTTTAATAGGGCGTGTGAATAAAGAAAAGCAATTGCTCTTACTCAGCGTTTTTCAAGTAATTGCTCAGGTTTACATGAAGAAAATTTTTAGGGATCTTTATTCACGTAAAGCTGAGAAATTGCTCCAATTTGTCTCCGCACTTAAGAATCACTATAATAATAAATATAAGCGTTCAAATAAGAAAAAATTATTTGTACAAATAATGCCTCACCTAATTAAAATATAAAATAAAGTAATTGATAAATGATACCTTTACTGTTTTAATTGATGACAAAAATTACTGTTTTATTTGATGACAAAAAAAAAATTTTTAACTTGTATTTCCAGAAAACTATTTGGATATCCAAAAAAATAAAAATTTATAGAATTATCCGGAATTCCGGAAATATCTGGAAAAAGATAATCCCTGAAAACATGCTAATTGTTCAAACTTATGTAATTAATAATTATTAATTAAAACATAAATAAATATGATAGCCTTTGCTATCTATTTAAAAAATTTCAAAACAAAAATGACTTGTACTTACATTTATAAATTGCAAACAATTCACATTGAAGAGCAATTACAACTTGCAGTAGAACAAATCAAAAAAGGTGAAATATCACTCAGTGAAGCTTCAGAGGCACACAACATACCAAAAGCAACTCTTTACAAGCGTGTGCACAAGAAAGTTCAATCACATGATAAAGGTACAACTACTGTGCTAAGTACAACATTTGAATTTGTTTATGTTTCAGTACTTATCAGTTTAGCCGATTGGGGATTCTGCAGAAGGTTTGCAGATGTCATCGCAATAGTTGGGAGTTATTTGGTATCTATTTCCACTAAATGGTATAGGAGGACAAGAATGGTGTCAAGGTTTTATGAAACGAGTAAGTCATAAATTAAATGTCAGAGTTACAGGCAATATTACGTCTCTCAGAACATTTTGTACCAAGGACAAAATAATAAATAATTTAAATACATTTCAAAAACAATTTCTTGAAGCAAGCATCAGCAATAACACTTTGTGCAATTTGTAGAATTTTGATGAAATTGGATTTCAGGCAATCATAGTGAACATATGATTTGCAGGCTTGGTGCTAAATGCCCTTTAAATTTGGTTGGTAACAACAAAAAAATTAATTACACAGACAGTAATTGTGTCAACGCTACCATTACCATTCTGCCACCATTTGTAGCTTGCAAATCAATATCATGTCTGTATAAAGATGGTGCATAGGGGGACCACAAAATACCCTATATTCACAACATCCAAGTCGGGTAGGATGGAAAAGAACTTTATTTAATGGCTCAGTAAAGTATTCATACCGGCAATCAAATTACTTCTAGGTAATTAGTTTGGTCTACTTAAATTGAGTAGTTTAATCAAATAATCAAACAATTTTTTTAATTACAGGTATTTACATTTTATTCTTGGACAGACACATCACACTACTTACAACGTTGCATGTATTTGCATTGACAATAACATCAGGCTGATATGTTTACCAGCTCAATTGTCCCACATAATTCAACGATTAGACATAGGTGTATATTGTCATGTTAAACAAGTTTAGCACAAATTACTTACAGAATTTTATGCAGCTACAAATTTCAACAACTTAACAAAAGGAAAGTTTCATTAAAAAAATTCAGCAAAATATTTTAGCTCCACTGACGCATTTACACAAACACAAGTTTCACTGGATTTCAAAATTACTGGATTTCAAAACACTGGTTTGTTTCCACCTAATATAAAGTTGATCAATCAATATTAAAATTTGCTCTAACATTTCAAGTACCATCAGAGCCTGCTTCATCATCTTCATCTGAGCCTGCTTCATCATCCTCAACTAAGCCTGCTTCATCATCCTCATCCCAGCCTATATCATCATCTAACATCACTCAGCATCAAACTCTAAAAATAAGCTAACTTCAAAATTTAATAACAACGCCAGTTGTTATTAAATTTTGTTTGACTCCTGCTCAAACATATCAAATGTTGCAACACTTCACAGAAATATTGGAAGGCAATTTGAAAAATGTTTTACAGTGCCACCATGTTGACACACAAAAAAAACCTAAGAGTCAACATTCTGAGAGTCAGTTTCTAAGTACAGAGGTGCTTGAGGAACAAAAGAAAAACAATAAGGCCGAAAAGTCAAAGCAATTAAAGAAACGCAAGATTGACTTCAGTGAAGCTTCAGAAACTCAGCAGATGCAACATTCAAAAACAACTGAGACAAGACAAAAACATCAAGAGGTGCAAAAAGTGTTGCAGAGTTTTGGAAAAACATTGGCAACTTAGAACAACATGTGAAACCAATATGAAGCTTTTAATTGCAAGTCTTGGGTTTGTCGACAGTGTTTAACCAAAAAAATACAAAATTGGGGAAGAGCTTTTTTGCATGAAAAAATGCTGCAGACCTGTTTCTGACTATGAAACAAATCAAACTTGTTTAATTAATAAAAAGTTTTTTTTTATATACTTGATTAGAATAGTTTTTTTGTAAAGTTAACTTCTAATTAAATTATTTTTTATTTTATTTTTATATAATGTAAAAAATTCTCTATAAAAAAAGAAACATTTTTTTCTTTAAAAAAATAATTGAATTTAAAGCTAAACCGTTTACTCTTACCACAGTTTACTCTAGTCTTTAAAAACTGTTATATTAATTTGTCAGCATTCCATCAAATACAACTAAAAAAATAATATAAAAATTAAACCATAGCAACAACTCATACTGTTAAATCTTGAAATATTAATGCATGCTTTTGGTTTATACTCTCAATGTCAAGAGCATGATGCTTCTGACTTTCCAACAATAACTGATGTTGTTCTTCGACTTTCTGTTCTACTAATCTTTCAAGCTCTTGTATCTTTTGAGAATGTTTATGCTCCATTTCTTCTTTAAGTTCTGTGAGATTCTTAAGATGCTTATTTAGCAGCGACTCTTCAACTTCTCTTAGGTCAGTATTTTGCTTCAGTTCTACTTCAAACAATTGATTTTTATATTTTGCTTCTATAACTGCAATATCCATCTGGAAAAATTAAAATAGAATAAATAAACAATATTAAAATATTTCATATCTGCAGTAAAATAAATTTTTTACAAAAGAAACACTTATCAACCTTTTAAAAGCTTATCAAATGTTAAGATATAAATTAAAATGATTTCCTGGTGTAAAAAGATTTATTTGTTTAGAATAATTTTAAACATAAGAGGAAGTTACTTAATAACTTTTTTTCTATTTATAGATACTAATTCATTAAGCTTTTACTTATTTGTCCATTAATGAAATTATGAGGAAGTTGGTTCATTGTTTAAACTTTCATTAAGCTGGTGTATAGTAAAGATTCTTTGAAAGAATTATTTTATTATAACATTAAAAAAAAAATTGTATATGTAAAAAAAAAAAATACAAATTACTTAAAGCTATTTATAAAAAAAAGAAAAAATTCTACTTCAGCAAATTTAAACAATAAAAATCACAGAAAATAAAAACTTCAGTCACTTGAAACTTTTCAGTAAGTGTTCTTTCAACATCTGCAATTTTCATAAAAAATTCTTCATCATGTGGATAATCGTCATCAGTGCATGTTGAAATATCTAAATTATATTATACAGTTTTTTATATTTAAGGGAAAAAAATAATAACAAAAAAAGTAATAAATAAATGTAAAAAAGACATGAATAGATAAATGAATAACACAGTCGCAGGTTTTAATAAATCATAATAAGCATGACATTTGATTGGTTATAGAACAAATACAATGACATGTACATGTGATTGGTTTTTATAAAATAAATTAGTTTAATTTTTAGAGTTAACTAACTTGAACTCTTTAAACTAAATAATTAAACAAGGTTTATACTTTACTACATTAGGATATAGTCCCTAAAGTAAACTTTCAACAAATGATTGGAAAAAAAGATTGTGAAAAGTGCCAATGAATAGATCGCACTTTGCAATCAATTCAACCTCAACCAATAGTAACCTCTTTAAGTACAAAAACCATTTTGAAAAATTGTTAAACAAAAAACATTCTATTCAATAATTTTATTTATTTTAGCTTTTGTATTATCTAAATAACTAAATAAAATGGTATAATTTAATATTTTTAAGCTTTTAATTATTTTTATAATTCTAATTAAAAAATGTTAAAATTCCTGCCATTGAGCTTAGTAATATTATAAATGATGAAATATAATCATGAAACTGCCATGAGTTTTGTAAAAGCTTAATTGCAAAAAAATTAATGCTTTTCACCATCCCTTGCTATACCAAGAGAATCTGTATCTTCCATAGTTACTATTAACAATGTTTCAACAGTTTGCTAGAACTTTAAATCCTATAAAATCTTATTTTATGAGGTAACATCACCTGTAGTAATAACTGCAGCAACTTTGTTCATAGCCTCTTCTGCAGTGTGTAGCTTAGACTTTAACTCTTGAACTTCATAGTCATGCTCTAAAAAAAATTATCAAAACTTTTGACAGTTTACTTAAAGATATATATATATTTTTTTTTGAGGGGAACTTTTTTTTTCTATTTTAAAATTTTTTGTTCATTTTAGTGGAAATACTTAAAATATTTTTTATTATGTAAAATAAAAAGTAATTGAAAAATAGTAATTGAATTTATGTTGTTGACCAATGTATGCTCAATAAGCAGCATGTGGTTGTGTTTCGGCAATTATCGATAAGCGCTCTCTTTACACCAACTAGGACTTTTTCTTCTAATATATATCTTTTTTAATTTCTCACTTTGAATTGCAGTTCCCAGATGTTTCTTCTCTTCAGTTGTAAAGTTCTAATGTCAATTGTTTTAAATACTATTTTTGCTTCATTAAGTGTAGTTATATTCTTGACAATAACTCATGAAATTAATTTTTGATTTGAAATTCAGTATTGACAATGAAAATAATCCATGAGTTTGATTCACTTTGATTTACTTTAAGACTGATGAAAACTAAATACCTGGTAATTAATTTTTTTCAAACTATTATTAAAGACTTATAACTGCACAATTTGCAATTATAATTAAATTTATTTAGACATATTGTTAAAGCATGACTGTATTTATATATTTTTTAAATATTGCTAAAAAACTTGGCATTGGAAGTGATCTTAAAAATTTTTAAGATCACTTCCAATGCCAAGAGAATCTGCGTGTATTTGTTATACGTAAATATGTAATATTTAAATTTTGATATAAATTATTATTTAATAATTTAATATAAATATGTAGTAATAATAATAATGTTAGATATTATTATTAAATTAAAAATTACAATATATAAAATACAAATTAAATAAACGCTAAAACATGATTGTATAGTTCATAGCCAAGAAATATTGCCATTTAAAACCAGCTATTGTTATTTCTATAAGAGGGAGATTGTTATTTCTATAAGAGTTTGTAATTTATATAAGAGGTGAGGTTTATTGTGAAATATATAAACACAGCATGATTACTTCTTAACTCGTCTCTATACAAATTAGGATGTCTACAAAAAATACCTGACATTTACTTATACAACAATGCCTTTTTGGATAAAAAAAAACTCTTTATACCCCAATACAAAACAAACTTAAAAATTAACTAAAAAAATTAAATATATATATTTTTTTATTTTTTAGTTTATTTTGTACATCAGCTCTTGAATCAAAAAAAATTAAAAATTACCAGCCTAAAACTGTTTTAGGTTGGCATCAAGTCGGCACAAAATTTTGAAATAGGGTTCGACAAATCAACTAACATGCAAACATTTAGCATAAAATTTACAGAAAAAAAACACTGTTCAAGTTTGCCAAGTTAAGAAATTTTTTTATTTTAAAGTCGACATTTGCTTTAAAATTTGAAAAATAAACAAATATTTTGCCAATTTCATTTTAAATATTTTATTTAGAATTAATAAAATGTTTGTTTTTCATTTTTAATTCAATTGTTTTTGTTTATAAATTAAATAAAAGGTTTGTATTTAGAATTTATATAGAACATTCATTTTGTCGTTTTATTTCAATTATTTTATAAGGAATTTCATTTCATTTTTATTTATTAAAATGTTCTTTATTTATTTTTTATTTTTAACTGTTGGTTTTAAAACTTAAATCAAAAGTTTGTTATTAAAATTTGATTAAAATGTTTGTCATTTTTATTCTAACTATTTTAGAGAGAGTTTGAAAAAAAAAAAAAAAACGTTAATTTTTTCGGCTTTTTATGAATTATTTAATTTTGAATCAATAAATATGTTCAATTTTTTTGTTTTTTATTTAACTATACTATTAGAATTTATATAAAATGATTGTTATGTTGTTATGTTAATTAAATGAAATTTAATAAAGATAACGGAATTCAAATAAAGTTTGTTTATTCATTTTTAATTTAATTATTTTATTTAAAATTTAAATAAAACCTTTGTTTCACCATTTTATTTTAAATTTTCTATTTAGAACTTAAATAAAACATTTTATTTCAAATAGTAAATAAAATTGAGTCTATATTTTAACATTTTTTTGTGACTTATGTACTCAAAAGTAATTTTTATTTAAGAAATGGGTATTTTTTTGACAAATGAAAAACATTTAACCAATTTGTAATAAATTTTATTATTCAAATATTACAACAAATATATTCAAGATCAATATTAATAATAATTAATATTATAAGGGCAAGAACCCTTTTTGGCATACTTTTGATGCATTTTTTACCCATAGCCTTCAATTCTTTATTATGGTTCCAATGGTGAATAATTCTTTCTATTAAATGCACTTTATTTGTAATATTTTCTTTAGATATTTGCTTCTTTAGGAGCGCCCAAACATTTCTATAGGACTTAGGTCAGGAAAGTTTCCTGGTCAATCAAGTAATGAAATATTTTGTTCTGATAGATATTTTTAAACTAATCTAGCCATATGATATGGTGCCCTGTCCTGCATGAAGGTTTTTTTTCACCTGGATTAAACCATTCTGCCGATTGTGGCAACAATCTTTGTTCCAGGACTTTTTTATACTGGAACTGATTCATTATTCCCTCTACAATATAGAAAAAGTATAGGAATATAACAAAAGATGATTGGAAATTTACCAAACTTCCAATCATCTTTTGTTATATTCCTATACTAAAAAAATTTGTTGAGAAAGATTAGTATTTGTTAAAAGTGCCCTGATTTCAGCAATTTTTTTGTGGTAACAAGTCCTTTTTTTCCCCCATAACTAAACTAAAAATATCACATTTCAGTACTACAGTTAAGAATTTGTTTTGGTACTCATAACTTTATAAAATATCAAATCAAATACAATTATTTTTACTTTAAAGTAAAAAGATATATTCAAGAAAAAATATTTTAACTGATTTAAATAAATATTTTGACGATAAGCTAATAAACAAATTCAAAACTCTGTTAATAAAACTTAACAAGTGTATAGCAGAAAGATTATAAGATGACATCATACAAAATGGCTGTCAAAAGTGACAGTCGCCAGTATCAAAAAAAAAAAAGCACTGATTTTATGAGTTAAAACTTCATTTTAAACAAAAGATTAACTTTCAATAATGAGTTTTTACTCTTCATATGAAAAAAATGAGATTAAACTTCAGAATGATCAAAATTCATAGGTGGCCATAATAAACTGTCACACAATGTATATATTGAGATCTTGATACTTTGTGTTCGTACATCTTGTAAGGCAACTTCTCAGAGCAAATTGGACAAAAAAATGTACTTTTAACTGGCTCAACCCCATCACCAAGGCACCTACAACTTTGACAAAATATTCAAAATGAAAATCATTTTCTAAAGAAAAAAAAATGCTTTTATATCGAATAAACTATCAAACTCTGTACCTTTTCACTACCTATACGACTACCTATTTAAAAGTAAGACTATCTAAGTAAAACTAAATTTAAAAAAAAACTATTTAAATAAAAAAAAATAATTGTTTAGAAATTGTTTTACTAAATGATTCGTTAAATTTTTTATGGATCAATTTTTATGGACCAATACCGGACTATTAAATTCTTGAATCTGCTTAATCTAACTTGTTCACAGACTTTAATTTACTAATAATAAATATATTGACAGTAAATACAGTATAAAATAAAATAGGCTAATAAACCAAATAAATATTTCTACTGAATATAATATTTCTAATATATCATTAAATAATGAATATTTAAAAAAGTATTTGTAAAATATAAAAAAAGTACAAAATTAATTATTCCCCAAAATTAAATAATGAATTTTGATAACACAAGAATAAATTCTAGATTTCAGACTAATTATATTAGAGATACAAGTAGAGAAATAAGAAATGTTTTTTATCATTATCATTAACAAATTAATAAAATTTTTTAAATTTCATATTTTTATATTCATTTCTTTTTCAAAGTTACTCAAAATGTTATTTTTAATTTGAAAAAGGTAAAATGAGATCTGACCAAATCTATTTAAAAAAAACTTACCATGTTGAAGATGCGCTATTTCATATTCTTGATGTTTAACAAACTCATTAAGTAAGTTTTGTTGCTGTTCAATTAAATCATCGCGAGCCATTTCAAACTCTTTTTCTTTTTCATTAGATATTACCTTCAACTGGTCTTTTAATACACATATAATTTCTTTTCCAACCTTTTTTATTTGCCAGTCATATTCTAATTTCAGTTTGTCTATTTCCTGTTTATAGCTTACTCGAGTGATTTCAAAGTCTTTTTGAGTCTTTTTAAATGCATTTTTTATTTTTTTGGCATCCTCAAGTTTATCTTTTTGAAACTGATTTGTTGTTTCTAACAGCTGTAATTGTAAATTAGTTATTTCTAACTTAAGCTTGACAACAATAAAGTCTTCTTCTGTCATGGTGTTTTGGTCTAACTTAACTATTAACTGCTGTGAAATAAGTTTATTATTTTCAGCTTTCAAAAGTTCAACTGTAGATAACATTTCGTTGATTTGATTTTGATACTTACAAGTTGTTTTGTCAAGCAAATTTTTTGCATCAAAATTAAACTTTTCAATTTCTACAGCATGTTTCAAAACTAGTTTTGTGTGCATTTCTGCTAAGCTACCAATTATGTTTAATTCTTTTTTCTTCCCAAGAGTTAAAATTTCTTCTTTTTGTGCAGACATTAATTGCTCTATTTCTTGACTATGCTTGGCTACAACATTAGTAATTTGATTTTCATGAGCTCTATTTAATGACATTTCTTGATCTTTTAAAGCATGTTCTAAATTTTGCTCATGAAGATTTTTTATTTCATTTAGTTTGAACTCATTCTTTTGTTTCATTTTATTAATTTTTGAACGTAGTTCATCTTCAACTTTTTTTCTATAAAAAATAATTATTAATGACTCTAAATTTGGATAACTCAATTTATCACATTGATTTAATATATCATCAAAGTTTAATACAACATAAAATAGAGATCAAATCATTTTTATTTTGTCTCAAGTTGTGATGTAACATAAAAACCAAAAAGTAAACTGCTGGTTTAAAGATTTTAAAACCAACTAAGGTTTAAAAAAAACTTAAAAGGCTAATTTATAACTAAACTTTTGCTTAACTTTTAAAGAAAAGAAAAATTTATGGAATTTTTTTTTAGTGTTTTTATAAAATACTTTACTAATAATATACTGTCAGTAAAAAGTCATCACTGCATACCTCAAAAAGTTGGGGTTTTCAAAAGGGGTAAAATTGTAAACTGATGTGATGACTGTAAACTCACAATTTAAAGTTCAATACAACTTGGCATTACCATTTTTACCCTCCTTTAATTAAAATTTAAATATTTAATTAAACTAAATTTAATTAAACATTGAGATATAATGTCTTGAACTCCATTAACTGATTTGGGAGTTTTGTATCATGCGACAAAAAAAATGTATTATGTTCTATTGGTATTTAATTTACAGGGTTTTAACAAAAGATGCATATGGTAAATTACAGTTCAAAAGCATTGAAAACCAAAAACGGCATTTTTTGAGATACATGGTAATGACATTTTACTGGTGATATTCCGCTTATAAAATGAACTTGTTTACTTGAACTTCGATTTTGCTTAAGTTATTTGCTGTAAACTTTTTAGTAATGTCACAAAAAATTATCAGTTTACTATAAATAAATTTAATATATATTCAATTGTAAATTTAATTGTTTTATGCAAACTTAGCCAATTGGATATATTTTCCAAACCCATATTTAATTTTTCCATATTTAATATGACTTTTCCAAAGACAACCCAACATTAGATACAACTCCACATTATCAATTAAATAAATGCTAATCACCTGTTGCAATAGTATCACTCTGCTTGTATGATAAAGACAAATAGGACGTTATTCTGTTCTACTATTTGTCAATTTTTTATATTAAATAGTTACTCACAGGTATTTGATAAAAGCAGTCATAATGTGTTATTCTTTAAAATAACTATTTTTTACCCAAAAAAATTAGCTAAACAAAAGTTTAAAAAAATTGAATTATAAATAACGTACATACTCACATCTTTATTTAATGATGCCAAATTTAAAAAAATGGATGAATAACTCATGTGTTATGTGTTCAATATCACTATTCACTGTGCTCAATAACACTATTCATATGGTCATATCTAATTATCTTTTATCAAATAAAGTATTTGCAATAGCCAAATATGTTTGAACCAAAAATCAAATGAAGATGCTGAGGAAAGAGATAAATGATGCCATAACAAAAACTGCTCATGAAAGTGGCAAAAAATCTTTTCAATGAAGCATCAAATCTGTTTTAAATAACTAATTAAAGGTTGGTTATCATAACTGAAAGGTTGGTTATCATGATTGAAAGGTTGGTTATCATGATAGAAAGGTTGGTTATCATGATTGAAAGGTTAGTTAACATAATTGAAAGGTTGGTTATAACGATTGAAAGGTCGGTTATCACGATTGAAAGGTTAGTTATCATGATTGAAAGGTTGGTTATCATGATCGAAATGTTGATTATCATGATTGAAAGGTGGTTATCCTGACTGAAAGGTAGGTAAAATTGAAAATCAATACTATAAATTCAATATCTAAGTTTTAGAAAACTTCAAAACTTTAATTTTTGAATGTGTTAAAACCTCATTAAGTTGGATGTAAGGATAACTCAACAATTTTAACCAGTAAATGTGTTCACATGTTTTTGTTTAAAAACCTTAAAAATATAAAAATAAATGAATATAAAAGCAAAAAGTAAAAACATTTGTAAACATTTTACTGAAACTGTACTTTATATCATTTGATTGAATTATAATAAAGTCATCAGGACTGGAAAATATGACTTTTATTTTTTACCAGCTCCATTTAAATCTTAACTAGTTAAATAATTATGAACAATTTGAGAGAATTATAAAATAAAAAAATTAAATAAAAAATTTTAAGCACACATTTGAGTGTAATGATGTTGGGTTCATTTAGAAAGCAATATATATATATATATAATCAGCAATCCAATAAAGACCAAAAATGTAACAAAATACTATATTGGCAAAGCATAAATGATAAATCATTAGATAAAAAAGTCAATAATTAAAAAAAAAAATCCAATAATAATTTTACAACACTATTGCAAAAATCCATGACAAAAATAGTTTCATTCCAACCTATTAGTAGGCAGGCAACTACTTAAAAGAACCATATATAAATACCAGGTAGATAACCTATTTGTCAACAGATAAATTATCTGCTGAAAGAATTTGTTGAACATTAGATGACTTTATGAGAATAATATAATAATATAATAATAATAATATAATTAGTAGAAGAGCTACAAAAAAGTTCTAAAATCATTTAACAACAATAACAAAAAAGGACATAATACAACTCCATACCTTTCTTCAACTTGTTCTGTTAAACTCAAAACTTCCATGTCTTTACCTAATCTTAAATCATCATATAGAAGCTGAAGTGTTTTTATTTTTTCTTCATTAAAATTATGTAATGTAAGAAAGTTTTGATTTTTAATAATAAGTTCTTCAATTTCATCATGAAGCTTTTTGATTTCAAAATCTTTTTCTTCTATACTTTTTGCAAATAACCAATTGTCATTATTTTCAGTCTCTTCAACTTTTTCTTCCATTAGCCCTTTATAAAAAGTAACTGTTTCTGCAACTGTACTTTTCAACTTATTGTCATAAAAATTCTCAAGCTCTTTAATTTTTGCCTCATAATTTTCTTCAGACTTTTTAAATTTATCCACAACCAAATCATTGGTTTGATGAAGTACATCAATTTCCATTACTTTTGCTTCTAAAATCTTTTTTGTTTCAAAAAGTTCCAATTTTTTTTCTTCAAACAAATTAGTAAGGTCCATAAGTGTTTTGCTATGATCTGTTTTTAAATCATCCATTTTCTCATCCATCTCAAACCTATATTTTGCCAGTGATGAAGCTAAATTTTCTTCAAGAGTTTGTATATTCATACTGTGTTGTGATGTAATTTCATCTACCCTTGCCTTGACATAATTATCATGTTCAACTTGGATATCTAACAAAATTTTGTTGATATTTGCTTGGTGTTTTATTTGTAAATCACTATCATGTTCCTTTAAGCTTTGCAAATGCTTATTATTGAGTTCAAGAGCTGCTTTTTCTAGTTCTGAAGAAAGCTTTGTTTCAAAAAACAAACTTAAGTTTGTTTTTTCAAAATTTAATTGACTTTGATAATTCGAGACTAATTCTTCTGTTTTCTCAGACAATCTAGTTTCATATTCTCTTTCATATCTTGCGGCTATATCATCCATTTCTTTTTTATGTTGATGTTCTAAAGAAATAATTTCATTGCTATGCTTCTCGTTCAGAGAATTACTTAGCATATCAAGCTCTTTTTCAATTAACTTATTATTTTCAAGTTTTAAAGCTTCAAACTGCTCAACTCTAGCCGCCCCTAATGCTGTTTCTAGCTCTGTTATTTTATCAGCATAATTACTATGTAATTTGGCCACAAGCTTTTCAGTTTCTTCAGAATATTGCTTTTGCAATGCTAAAATAAATTTAAAACTAAATGAGAACCAAAAGGTGTAAAAACAATTAAACAATTAAACAGTGAAATAAAGGTAACAAATAAATTACCTTCTATTAAAAATGAAAGAGAAGTAACAAATAAATTACCTTTAATTAAACAGTGAAAGAAAAGTAAAAATGAAATTACCTTCTATTAAACAGTGAAAGAAAAGTAGCAAAGAAATTACCTTTTATTGAAAGTGAAAAAAAAGTAACAAAGAAATAGAAAAGTAACAAACCTTCTATTTTGTTATCATGTTGTACAAGCAGTTCTTGAATTTCTTTTAAATGATTTCTTTCTAAGACAGTTTTTAGGGTTCGTATTTGCTTTTCTTTTTCAGCAGTAAAACTAGTTGTAAAAGCTGAAAGTTGGGCTTCGTATTCTGATTTAAAGTTTACAAGCTAAAATTAAAGATTAATAAAAAATACTCATAATTACAGTTACAAAAAACTTGTATTTAACAATAAAAAATATGTTAAAAATATTCATTAAATATTTAAACACATTAAGATCAAAATATATTAAAAAACAAATGAAAAAACTAAATAATTAATAATTATTTAAAAATGACCTCAGCTTCTTTTATTTCAGACAAAGCTTTAATTCTTTTAGTGTATTCATCATGGAGCATATCTTCTGAAGCTTTCAATCTTTGCTGATGATCAATATCCAGCTCTGATCTTAACTTGCTTAAGCATTCTGAGTTAGTAACAGACATAGCCTCTTTTGAAGAACGAAGAGTATCTTCAAATTCTAACTTCATTGCATCCTCTCTTTTCTTAAATGCAAGGTTAACAGTTTTTATTTCCTCAGTAAGTTGGTCAATTTTATCATTCTTCTGGTTAACTGTTGCTTCAAGTTTAATAAGTTCATTATTACTTTTAACAAGCTCTTCTTTTATCTCTGCTAACTCCAACTTAAAAACAAATTAAAACAAAATCAAATATTTGCTACAAAATTTTTATTGAGACAAAAAAAAAAAAAAGGAAATTATTATCAATTATTTAGTAACAAAAAAGAATTAGTGGATCCTAATAAGTAATATATTTACAGTTTTTTTATTTTCTAAAAGAAGAAAAAAAGTTATCCAAAGTTCATTATAAAAGATATCAATATGTAACCTGATATTGCATGTTTTCACTGAGAGCTTTTTTATTATTTTGACGCTCAATTTCAATTTCTTTGTTTGCATTGCTTAGATAATTATTTAAATTTGTAAATGATGCTTGTTCTTCTTGTAGCTTCTGTTGAAGTGATTGCAATCTTTCACTGGATTGAGATGCTAAAACTTTCTCAGACTCAAGCAGCAATTCAAGTTGTTTTTTTTCTTCAGATAACTATTTAGAAATTAAACTAATGTAATAAATGCAATAGGTATGAACTAAAATGATATTTACAGTATTTAAAAAAACTATGGATTGTTGTAAAGTTCACAAACTAAAAGTTCACAAACTAAATGTTCACTAACTAAAACAAATATATAAAAATCAAATTTTCAGCAAAATATTTATTTTAAATATGTAGGGGTGACCAGAAAGACTTTGAACACAGGGAGAGAATGGACATTCAGAAATTTCCTACTCTGTTAACATTAAAAAAATGTTGTCAATGGTCAATATGTTGGTAGACACTTAACTTTAAAGCAGTTAGGTGACTTTCCTGCAAAAAACAGATTTTAGAGTAAAAAAATTTCTTGATCCAAGCGCATAATTTGAATCTACACTCACTCTGATAGAGTTAGTACAATTTTTTTTAGAACACTAAAAACACTTGCCTGTGGACGTTTGGCTATGTAAATGTTTGTAATCTATAAATAAGTTTGTAACTATTCCTTTGATTTTTTCAATACACCTCATTGGGAGAGAATTTAGACTCTGTCCAAAGTCTCCTCTGATGCTATTGTAATGATTGCTACATAGCGATTCCCTATGGACAATTAAAGTTTTGTAAATGATGGATATATAATAGTCACAGAAAAAGTTAAAAACCCTAGAAAAAGTGTTCCTTGCAGCTGCAAAAAAAAAAGTAAGAATGATGAAGAAACTTACAAAAAAAATCAAGAAGTTTTCCAACAAGAAACATTGACAGATGAATCAATAAACGAATTTCAACCAATGAGAGTGTTCAGCCTTAATGACAATGAATTCAATGACAGCAATACTGATACTTCTGATATGCCAAAAGAAAGATTTATAATTGTAAAAGTCTATTAATGTGAAAAACAATGTTGTAACTATAGAGCAAAAATTGTAAAAAAAGGTGAAAATAATTAAGAAGTGGAGTTTTACAAAAGAAAAATCCTTTCTAATAAATATATAAGAACTAAAGAAGAATCTGCATTTGTTGCTTATACAGATGCAGTAATTGCATTGCAGTTTCTACAGAGGAAAAGAGGTCTAATTTAAAGGACATAATGTGTCTTAAATGAGTACCAATTGCAATAATTTAATATATATATATATATATATATATATATATATATATATATATATATATATATATATATATATATATATATATATATATATATATATATATATATATATATAATTTTGATTAACATGTTTAATTCTATATAACTCTACCTTCTTTTGTTTTTCTAACTTTTGTTTAAAAACCAGAATGTCATTAGTGAGTTGTTTGTTTTCCTCTTGAAGTTTCATTAGTTGAATGCTAAACATTTCTTGAAGATGATTACTCAGCTGCTCTGATCTTTCTAACTGACTCTGAAGTTCCTTTAATAAGTTATAATGAGTATGTAATAATATATAATAATGTGTTTACTTAATATGTACAACATTATCATAAAGCAATAAGAACACATACATACAGACAACATAAAAACATACACAACTATTCTATAGTAAACACTTCTGCATTTTGTTTGCACTTTAGCAAAAGAATTTTAAATAAAAAAACTATAAAACTAAAAGAACCTTACAACAATTTTATTTTCTTCGCTATTGCTTTGATATGATTCAATTTGACGTTTCAGCTTTTCTATCTCTTGTAAAAGCTCTTTTTCATGTTCAGTTTTTTCTGAAATAATAAAATTTAAATTCTCTATCTGGTCAAAGATTGTAATTTCTTCTTCTTGTTCGTTATTAATTTCTTTGATGTTATTAAAATATCCGGAATCGATTGGTTTAGATTCAATTAAAAGAGGTTGAAGTGTAACTTCTTCAATCATATGTTCACTACTATAACCAGGCAGTGATCCCAAAGGAGTACTAAGATTTAATTTATGAACTAATAAACTATTCTCATGTCTTAACATATCCACTTCTTTTATTGTACTGTTTAAATCTGGCAAAAGGGATTTATTATTGTTGAGTTCAAGTTCTATTTGTAGCTCTTGAAGATTTTGACTTAAAGCGTCACTAAGAGAAGCAAACTTATTACGCTCACTGCGCAAATTTTCTACTTCTACTTTAGCATCATTAAAATTTTCACGAAGTCTAATCAATTCAAGGTGTAATGCACTGCTTTTTGCTAACACATCATTATCACTAGCTGTCTCTCTATCATTAATACCATTATTAAACAACAAACTATTTAAATTTTCATTGTTTTTGTTGAACATTTCAGAAAAATTGTTGTAATTAACTGTATTCTCGACATCATTACTTTTCATTGTATCTTGCAGCATTTCAATCTTTTTTTTAGATTTTTCATTCTCTGCATTGATCAAGTCATACCTGATTTTCAAGTCATCATACTCCTGTTGAACAACATCTAACTCTGACTCCAAAGAAGAAACTTTTTTAGTTAAACCAATATTTTCTTCTTGCAGTAAAAAAAACTGTGATGAGAAATTATTCTCAAGTTCGTTATTTTTAATTTGCTTTTCGCGGTGAAAATCTGTTTCTAAACTTGTAAGTTGCTTGTCGTATTGAGATTTGATGTCATTTATTTGTTGTTGTAAAAGTTGTTCAATTTCTGCTACTGAATCATGATGATCAACTTTATAAAAATATTTAAATTATAAAATATAAAATAAATTTAACATTTAAAGATATTTAAATCATGAAATTAAAAATATATTTAACACTTAAAAAAAAGATTTGAAAACAAATATAAAGGGAAAACTTTTCAATAAGACATTAAGTTTTGTTTTCAACAACCATCATCCACAACAACCAAATACAAATAAAATATATAAAAATGAAAATATTTTTACTTATTTAAACAATTAGTCAAGAAAAAATTTAATTGTTATAACATACAAATAAGTTTTAAAGTTAAAAATAGTACTATAAACTTTATAAAACTCAACAAAGCTGTTCTTTGAATAGTAATAATAGATTCTAAGGTAAAAGGACTTCCGAGAAGTTTCTGAGAAGTTCTTTTAAGTGTTGTTACAAGGCTTTTTTAACCCTTCAAATCCATAACAAAAAATGTCAAAACATTTTTATATTTCATAGAAAGTCATTAAAAAATTATTTTTTAATGCTTTCTTTACAATAATAATTAGTTTAGTATTATTTTATATATATACATTAGGGATATGACAATTTTTAAAGACACTATCCCCATGTTATTTTTTGTGGAGTTTTAATGCAAAGATCAAGAAAAATCCAATGGCAAGTGTCAACATTAAAAAAATGTCACCCCCTTATTCAAATTTATAAAAATATATACAATTATACATTGTATAAAATGGTTTTTTTTAATCAGAAATACAAACATACAGGTTTTAGTGTTCATTTGTCAAAAGAAATGTAATGTTAATTTTTTCAATGATTTTGCACAATGGAAGTAAATCCTGCAGAACTTTAATTGCACATTCAGCACAAATGTTTGACCTTTGAGTTGGGATTGGAGTCGGCTCAACCGACCAAAAAGTCCTTAAAGTCTTTATTGCCTTTGCATGTTCTTTGCAAACGGCTGCCAAATTATTGTAGTTATCCTGATTATAAACCTGACCAGAAAACCAGATGTCATTCCACGTGCCACTAATAAAGTCACATGATGACTGACCTTTGGCTGACTGTCAAAATTCTGAAAGTAAAATATAAGCTAGCAAAGCATAGTTTGCTCGGCTATTCCATCTTGCATTGCTTATATTTGGCAAAGTTCTGAAATTTACTTTAGGGAAGCATCCTGTTTTCTTAAACTGTCTGTAACAAGTGATCAAGTGATGAAGGAAAGCCATATCATCTCTCCAAACAATTTCTTCTTCTTCCTTCAGAGCATCTCCAGAATTGTCAAAAGATGCATTCAGTTGCTGGTACTCTTCTGTTATTCTGCTAATGAACCAATAATTGAGATTAGGCGAGGTTGTTGCTGCTTCAAAATAATCATTTACCACATGTTTTAGTAATGTATCAAGAACATGATGCTGGCATCCAATATAAAGAGGTTTGTCTAATCCAAGCTTAAAAAAATGCTTCTGTAGTAGTGTGACTGCCCCAATAGATTTTCCTGTATTTGCAGAGCTTGCATCAGAAATTATTAACTTAATTGCAGGCCATAGCTTATATTCATCAAGCACAGTTTTTATTCCATTGAATATTGTTTCACCTTTTCCATTGATCAGTGCAAGAACTGCTAGTTTAACTTCTCTATTTTCATTTTTTAGAACTACAACCTGGTACTCTGTATTCTTTATGTGCTTCTTATCAAAGTGCAAGCTCCAGTTTTTGTTTCTTAGAGTTTCAATAAAATGTTCTTTTAATTTTTCTCCTGCTTTTATTGTAGCTTTGTAAACACCACTTTGACTTGGAGTTGGAATAGAAATTCCATCTTTTGCAAGAGTTTTGCAGACTGTGTGTGCCTTTCTTGAACTCAGTTTTGCTTTTGTCACCAAATTTATTGCATAATCAGTTTTTTGTCTTTTACATGTTGTTGGAGCCTCTGAATCTTGAGAACCACTGTCAGAATCTTGTTTTTCTTCTTCAGTGCTAAAATGTTCTTCATCTTCACTGCTTAAATCATTCGTAGTATCTTGACTGACTTTTTGCTTAATCAACTTTAGTTTTCTAGGATGAACTCCTTGTGTATATTCAATTGTGGTGCAGTAGCCAGCTCTACCATTTGTTGACATCTGAAGATTATAGAAAGCTTTATTTTCCTGGCACAACAATTCTCCATTTTCATCAGATACGTTGAACAAGTTAGTAAAGTCTTGCGTTCCTGGTTTTCTGCTGTCTTTTTCATACTTGTTTAGTAAATTCTCAATTTTTCTTTCCACTGTAGATTTGCCTTTTTTGGAAAATTCAGTTTTTTCTATAAGATTTTTACTTCTTTGACCACTATCACAACTCTCTCTCCTTTCTACTTTTCACATTTGCAGCCAAACACTTAAATCTGTCCAGGATATGCTGTTCTGTTGGCATTTTGTTCATTTGATCAAGACTGTCAACAATCTTTGCATACTTTCTTGAATTCTTGGCTGTTTCAAACCTCACCAAATTTGATTCCCATAGTTTCTTATTCGAATCTGAAGGAAGACTATTTTTAGACATCTTGACTATAGTCTTGTCGAATTATAATTTGAGTGTAAATTTAATTATCTACAAATAAACAAATCTTATGAGTTTAGGTTATCAAAAGAAGTTTATAAAATATCAAAAGTCAGGTGATGATAACAAATATAATATATAATATGAAAGATTATGTAATAAGAATGCATACATTTAGCAAAATCACACCAGCAATAAACTGAAGCTGTTATACCTTAAACTGTACTGTATCTAACAATAGATACACTATGAGTCATAAAAAAACATGCCACTGAACTTATTGCAATAACTTTGCTCATTGTGAACCGATTTTAAAAATGGTGTCTTCTTCAAGTAGAGAACAAGAACAATACTTGACTAATATAAAATATTACTTTTTAAATTTTTTTTTATTGTTTTAACCTATAATTTTTAAACTAATTTTAACTTCTATATAAGAAATCAGACAATTTTTCTGTTGTTGAAGTTTGGAGTGTTCGTGTACAGTCAGTTTTTAGAATTGGGTCGCCATCAGACGAATGTTTTTCTGCAATTCAATTCTTAACAAAACCTGAAATTTTGTTAGGCATCAGACCAAATTTGACAAAGTTATGGTAGAAAGTTCAGTGACATGTTTTTTTATGACTCATAGTGTAGATATGAGAAAACAGTTTTCAGCTTAGGGGGGTGAACTTTTTTAAGATTTAACACTTTCAAATGGTATTTCCAGTTTTAAAATGTAATTTCTCCACTCATAGTGGCATGGGAAACCAAAAATTGCCAAAAAAAAATTTTAGTCATACCTCTAATATACATACATATATATATATATATATATATATATATATATATATATATATATATATATATATATATACATACATACATACAGATGTAAATATATATATACATATAAATATATAATTTTATATATACATATATATATATATATTTATATATATATATATATATATATATATATATATATATATATATATATATATTATATATATATATACATAATTTATATATATACACATACATATATATACAATATATACATATATATACAATATATATATATACATATTTATATTTATTTATATATCTATATCTAGATATATAAATAAATATAATATTAAAATAATATATATTTATTTATATATCTATATATATATAGATATATAAATAAATAAATATATATATATATATATATATATATATATATATATATATATATATATATAGATAGATAAATAATATATATATATATATATATATATATATATATATATATATATATATATATATAAATATATCTATATTTATATATTTATATAGATTGATATTTAAGGGTGTTTTGTATTATAATAACAAAACAAAACTCATAGTCGTAAAAGAGTGCTCAATATTAAAAAGATATTTCAATTAGAGCGATATATATATATATATATATTAACGATTGAATACAAACGCCATTGAATACAAATTTAAAAACAAAACAAAAAAACACTAAAAATTACAAAATACTGTGTAGTGGGGTCTTAAAATCGCTGAAACATACTTGATGTCAACCAAAGAAAAAACAAAATATTAGCTAATCACCAGTGTCAAAAAAAGATAAAAGAAACTTATTTTTGTATCTGCATTTTGAAATCAACTCATTTCGATTATTTAACAAGTTATCACCTTTATATGTTAAAATATGGAATTTTTCATATAAGCAAAGATTGCAAATTTTTGACGAAGTCTTATAAGGATTGCAACGTTTTATAATTTTCCACTTAATAAAAGACAAAATGTAAACAAAATGTTTACATTTTGTCTTTTATGCCCAAATTTCTTTAGACAACTTGGTATCATTTTTATATTTATTAATGTTAAAAGATTTTAGATGGTTAGCATACCGCAATTTAAATGGAGTTTCACAAAAGCCAAAAATAAACCTAACTTTGTAGTTAGGTTTATTTGACAACACGGTGGCTTGATAAACGATGTTCTTTGACAAACACTGATTGTTCATGGGACAGATAGATTTGTTGGCACAGTTGCATGTTTTTCCCTCGTCTTTACCTTGGCTACATAATATTCTATGGCTACATAATATTCTGTGATTGTGTGAATTAACGATGGACTTGATGTTTGGCATACATGACTAGCTTATTTTTCTTATATAAAAGTGGATTAAAAAAAGCGGAGGCTTATTTGATGTCACCATGGGAGCCTTTGATGGCGCAGAAGTTGGTGAGTTAGTTGGAATATTTATCTTATTTCAATTATCACAATCTTACAATAAAGATGAATTCGGATTGTATAGAGATGATGATCTAGCAGTGTTTAAGAACCGGAGTGGCCAACAGATGGAAAAAATTAAGAAGCACTTTGTGAAAATTTTTAATAATAATGATCTTCTTATATCCATCAGCTGTAATTTCAAAATTGTTAATTATCCGGACTTAGCATCAAATCTTAATGACAGTTCTTTCCAACCTTACTGCAAGCCTGGTAATTCCATCAGTTATATAAATGCTGTCTCTAACCATCCTCCTAGTATACTAAAAAGCCTTCCTCAAATAATTGAACTTAGATTGTCAACCAATTCTTCTAACAAAAATATTCTTAAACAATCCATTCCTCCTTATCAATAAGCATTATTTAAATCAGGTTTTATCTGCAAATTCGCCCACCATTCAAATAAAAAACAGATCCAATTCAAAAATCACAAGCGAAACATAATCTGATACAACCCACCTTTCAGTACCAATGTTGAAACAAAAATAGGCAGTCGTTTTTTGAACATGGTAGACCTGCACTTTCCGGTTGGCCACAAACTTCATAAGATATTCAATCGAAATACCATTAAAATAAGCTACTCATGTATGCTAAACATCAAGTCCATCATTAATTCACACAACCACAGAATATTATGTAGCCATAGAATATTATGTAGCCAAGGTAAAGACGAGGGAAAAACATGCAACTGTGCCAACAAATCTATCTGTCCCATGAACAATCAGTGTTTGTCAAAGAACATCGTTTATCAAGCCACCGTGTTGTCAAATAACCTGACTTCAAAGAAAAAGTATATTTTGGCTTACGTGAAACTCCATTTAAATTGCGGTATGCTAACCATCTAAAATCTTTTAACATTAATAAATATAAAAATGATACCAAGTTGTCTAAAGAAATTTGGGACATAAAAGACAAAATGTAAACATTTTGTTTACATTTTGTCTTTTATTAAGTGGAAAATTATAAAACATTGAAATCCTTATAAGACTTCGTCAAAAATTTGCAATCTTTGCTTATACGAAAAATTCCTTATTTTAACATATATGTATATAATTTTATATATATATACAGTGCCGGCTGGTGACGTGTGCGAAAAGTACAAAGCACACAGACGGCAAATTTTAAGATCAACAGTAAATGAAAAATTGCCAAAAAAATATGTCGTTCTGATAAAATTTGATTGTTATTAAGGGCGGCAATTTATTTTTGCACAAACTAAGAAATGCTCACAAGCCGGCTCTGTATATATAATATAAATAATTTATAACACTAAACTTATTAGCTAGATTTCCAAGACAAGTGATTAACTTTTAACTGAAGTTTTTTTTAAATAAAAAAATGTTTTGACATTTCAGTATTTAAACCTTTTATAATCTACTTTTTTTCTATTCTTTCTATTTTTCATCTGTTTTTTTTTTTAAATAATAATATTAAATGTAATTTTTCTAATTTTTAAATTTTCTGATTTTATGTCTTTTTACACTCAAGCTCTCCAGGTTTGCATAAAAGAATATTTATCTTTTATGCAAACTTGTAGTAAAGTGCATGCAAGATAAATATTTTAAAAAATGAATACTAATAAATAAACTTTTAATAAATAAAAATAATTATTAAACTTGCAAATTTATGAGCAGCACATTATGAGAACACGAACATGCTGTTTTTGTATGCAAGGGAACTCTTTAATAATTAATAACAAGAAAGAAAGAAAGAAAGAAAGAAAAAAAATCCAATCATTCAATATGATTATTTTGACTTGGTTGCACTTAAATTTATAAATTTGTAAAAAATTTGTAAATCTATTTTAACTTAGTCAATAAAAAAGTTTGCAACTTATATTGTGATGACTTGCTATAAGTAAAGTGATGCTTGCAACCAATAACGTAATGACATTTAAAAGATTTTACTTTGTATTGTGATGACTATTTTAGATTTACATATTACAACATTTTATTTTTGGATGATGATATTTTAACCCGTTTAGCAAAAGTCCTGAAATAAAATTCGGAAATTGTTTTTCAACCATAATTATGTAGGAAACTTTAAATTGACTTTGATTTTCCAGTAGACCACAAATTCTATGTTTTTAATAGATTTTAGATAATAAAAAACGAATAAAATAAACTCATAGATTACATTTAAACCCTGCTTGTCAACAAAATTTCTATAATGAAAAAAAACATCAAACTGAACTAAACATTAAATATTTTTCGAGATCTTTTATCTACTTTATTTCTAATATCTAAATTATCTCTATGATAAAGAGATATATTTCATGAACTCACATGAATATATTAGCATGAAATTTCAAAACAATATCACAACTCTTTTAATTTATCACTAATAATCTAATCATTTTACTGAGTTGGTTGAAATACTGAAATTCTTTTCACCGTTTATTTTTAATTTAATTTTTCATTTATTTTAAAAAAATAAATGAAAAATTATATAATGAAAAGAATCCATAATCATTGAAAATATTTATGCACACGCAGACTTTATATTACTTATTACTAATTAAGCTTGTATTAACTTGGAAATGAAATTAAAAAAAATTAATTTATATTGCGCCAAAATAGCGATACATTTTATTTTCTGTAGATATTTATTGTTATTATGGAGACTTAATAACAATTCACTTACAATAATTTATAGTAAACTAATTTTTATTTTCTAACAAATAATCTTGTCACAGCACAATAGGATTTTTTTAAAAACACTAATAAAATAATTGAATAATAATTAAAAATAATAGTAAAAAAATCTTACTTGAATATTTATCTGCAGTTAAGTTTGTTTGCTCCTGAGCAATTTCTAATCCAGCCACAGCATCATCATACTTTTTCTGAACCTGATGTAACAACAACTGTAACTTCTCATTTTCATTTTGAAGCTGATTTATTGTTTTAGATAAACTTGTTTTTTGTTGGTCTAGTGTCGATTCAAAATTTTTTTTCATGATTTCTATTTCTGCTTTGTAACTATCTTGTAATTGACCATGCTCAAAGGAAGATGTTTCTTTTGATTGCTTTTCTTTATTCAAAATGACCTTTAACTCCTGAAGCTCTTTGAGAACCTCTTCTTTTTCTGTGAAAAGCTGAGAGATATCATGGTCATAAAGATTCTGCAAATCGATTATTTGCTGCTCATATTTGCCTATAGTGTGATTCATCTGTTTAACTGAATCAAGATCCATATGGCTTAACAGGTCTTCACTTTGAATATCATCTACACTGCCAAAAGAATCACCATCTGTTTCAAAATTTGAAAGCTTTTTGTGTTTTACATTAAAATCATTTGGTAAAGTTTCATCAATCTGCTTAGTAGGAATTATGTCACTATTTGTACTAGCACCTTCAAGAAGTAAGACCAATTCTTTAATTTGAGATTTGCTTTTAAAAAGTTCGTCTTGTAGGTTTTGAACAATGACTTCCTTACTTTCTTCAAGCAACTTTAACTGTAAATCTTTTTGTTCAACAAGAGTTTCAAAATGCGCAGTGTTAGTTTGAAAGTTTTCTATCTGCAATTCTAGTTCTTGTAAACGCAATGATTCTTTCCCATAGTTTTTTTCACTCTTAAAGTAAAAATTCAATCACTTTAAGTATGGTTCGAATGTAAATAATAAAATAAATGAAATGCTTATCTTTCTTAATAGCCTATAATTAATTACAATATACGGTTCATTGAACTATAATATTAGGCTTCTTTCTCATTTATTGATTTATTTATATATCACACACAGCAAAACAAATGTTCTATTTAAATTCCAAAAATGAGCCATTTATTTAAATGGTAAACAAAACAATAGAAATAATATTGGCAAAACAAAATTTTTATTAATTCTAAATAAAATAATTAAAATAAAATTGGCAAAAATTTTGTTTGTTTTCAAATTTTTAGTAAACATCGACATTTGAAAGAAAAATCGGCAAACAGTTAGGCCACCATTGCCGAACCTAATTCCGAAGGCTCTCTCTTTCTCTCTCTCTCTCTCTCTCTCTCTCTCTCTCTCTCTCTCTCTCTATATATATATATATATATATATATATATATATATATATATATATATATATATATATATATATATATATAAATATATATATATATATATTATATTATATATATATATATATATATATATATATATATATATATATATATATATATATATATATATATATATATATTTATATTATATATATACATATATATATTATATATATATAACTTATGTATAACTTTAAATGTTTTCTACAAAATAAAACGCTCGATGTTCTTAAAAGAACAGAGCAATAATAAATTCGTATATAAGTGATTTTCTACTAATTTATATATATATATATATATATATATATATATATATATATATATATATATATATATATATATATATATATATATCAGGGGTGTACTCTCATGGTCGCCTGGTGGATCAGGACAACTCATTTTCACCAAGGGTGACTGAAATTTCTAAAAATGCCTGTCTGTAGCCCGGCAGGACAACCAGACAGTTTGCTACTTATAAAAGTGTGTTTATAAATAAACCTATATTTTGATTTATAAAGATTTTATTCCTCGCAATTATTTAAAAGAAAACTTTAAAAAGCATTTAAAGTAATTCCAGGGTTGAATTAAGGGATCGCGAAATGCAAAATCTGGAAAAATATCTGGTTTTCAAAATTTAGTTTATGCAAAACCGTGTAAATTACACACACACATATATATCTACATACATATAAACACACACATATATATACACACACTAAATTTTTTTTTTTTAATTTCTTTATTTTTTTACATTGTTACAGACTCTTTAAACACATAATTTGCATAGATTTATATACCATAAAATCACCTAAGTTTGGTCACTTAAGCTTTCAACATTTATTTATCACACATAAATAATAAAATTTCAATTTTTTTCCTGAAACATTCAGAAAATTATTTGATAATTGATATCATAAAAACAAAAAAATGAAAAATAAAAACTAGTACTAGTATTTAATTTAAAACGAAAACATCTACTTTGATCGAACTTTCAATACCATCTCATAAGTTCGGCCACTATATAAATACTAATAACGTATCACAAACTTAACGTCACAAATAATGAAAACTATTTTTTAAATGTTGTTAACCAGTAACTAAGGAGGGCGTCATCCCGGGCTCAAAAAAAAAGTATTTTGGGGCACCAAAGAAAACAAGAAGGTGCACATAAAAAAAAGTTTTTTTAAATATAAGTAGTAGTATTTTTAATTTTTATTGTAATTAGTCAACTATTTTATCACTTTGGCCATTATCACATTTGCTATGCCACTGGTTGATTAAATTAAAAATATATATTCCAATTAATTTAAAAAGGTTTTTTTCAATTAAAAAAACATTACTTTGCTTCAAAGGAGCTTTGTATGTTTATTGGTAATTCTTGCATGTATCGTTGACCATGTAGAACAGCAATATCCACACAACCAATCATCACAGGATTCGCAACGTATCCATAATTATCATTGAGCTGTAATTTTATCTCCAAAAAAAATGTCACAAGCTTGATATTTTTTAGAACTCAAAGAACTGCCAGTTAATTTTGAAATTATAAAAAAAAAAATGTGTTCAAATAAAATACCATGGTGTGTATCCATTATAAAAATGTTAAAATTTACTGGTAAATTACAGGTAAAGTTACCGGTAAATTTTACATTCGCAACATTTATCAATATTTTACAATATTATTGCTAATTGTCTCCTTCGTTGTTTATCGGTGAATGACCGAAGTTAGAGTATTTTGAAATTTCACAAAATTTTATAAAAATATTTTTTCAAATTGTTGTTTTGCTAATGAACTATTTCAGCAGGTTGCATATAAATATTATTTTTTATTTTTTATAAATTCATATTTACAAACAGTTACAAATATTATTTGAAAAAAAAAAATTTTAATTTGAGTTTTGCATGCTTTTATAATATTTTTTCTTAAATGACTGAAGTTACATGGTGACCAAACTTAGACAATTTTATGGTATATAAAAGTTTTTTAACAATTGGTATTGATTTTAGATTAGGGTTCATAAAAAAACCAACTTTTTGAAAAACTGATTTTTAAATTTCAATATTCCAAAAAAACTGGTTTTACCCGGTTTTCAAATTTTTGTAAAAAAAAAATGAATAGAAGAAATATTTTATTTAATTTGTACGAAAAAACAAAAAACAAAATCAATATCAAAGTCAAAAAAAAGGATTACACATAACTTACACCAAATGATAAAAGCTTTTAAAAGCAAAAAATTTAAATTAGGAAAAATATTTATATTTATTTCACTTGTTTGAATTTTTCAAACAAACAATACATCAATACACATGGAACCGTAACAAAATACTTTGCTTTTTCGATCAATAATTATATATGCATTATTATTATTTTTTTACATAAACAAATAATACAAATGTAAATAAATGGAAATGAATAATATATACCTTTTCCAACAGAAAAGACAATTCTTGAACTTGCTGTGATAAAATTTTTATTTGTGATTTATTTTCTCCTGCAGTTAATTCCTTTTCTTTTTCAATAACATGGGCAAGTTTGTTCTTCATCTCAAGCTCTTGTGTTAATAAATGAATTTGCTGATTGAGCTCATCAACCTATACTTAGAAATTTAATATTAATTTATTTACATAAATAAAAATTAAAACACCGCACCCACATACAAAAAAAAAATCATAAAATTTATTGTTACATAATTGATAATAAATCCTTACTTCCTGACTAAAATAAAACTCCTTTTCTAGAATCTAATAGAATCTACATTTTCAGAATCTAATGTAAAACTAAAATGTTAAACTAAAATGTTAAACGAAAATATTTATTAAAAGTTGTTTACAACTTGCAAATTAAACAAATAAACCTTCACTACACCTCCGACACACCTTTTTTACGTCCCTAGTTGAAACATTAAATTCATTATAATAACAACGACAACAAAAAAAACTACTTGAAAGCACTTACCCTCAAAATATTATCATTTTCTTTTTCAATCAACTCATTATTTTGACTTTGTAACTCACCCATTTGATATTCTTGGTCGTTTAATCTCTGCATTAACTCTCGTAATCTTTTTTCATAGTTTTCACGCATTTCTGTTTTGATGCTTAGCAGCTCCTCCTCTTTTACACGCAGTGCCCAAGTTGTATCTTTTAGTATTTGCTTATTTTGTTTAAAGTTTTTCTCTATAACATATAACCTTTCAATCTCACTATCTTTTTTCGTTATTTGCAGCTTTAGTTCAGTAACCATTTTTTCAATATCAGTAGAAGTCTGGTGATAGGAATCTTCATCTTGCTGATTTTCAGATGGTAAGTTTAAAGGTTTACCTTTAGTTTTAGCAGTTAAAACTTGTGTTTTATTTGGATTATCATCAGTCGTTTTATTCAATTCATAATTATATTTAGAATCATTTTTAGAAGGAGATGATAATACAAAGGATTGGTTTTCATATACTGGTGATACTGTTACTTTGCTTGTTAAATTATCAGTGATTGGGAATGAGTCATCAAAGTTTAGTTCTTGAGAAACTTCACTTGGTGTTGTAATATCCTCCTGAACAAAATAAGACAAGTTCTTGAATAGTTCATTTTAAACTGCAGCCTAATTTAGATGATTTTAAAGTAAACTTTTAATTCAAAATTGCATTCATGGTTCATTTTTGTTATAAATAGGGTTTCAGTTCAAAGACATATTGGTACTTTTATATAAGTATGTATATACATATATATGTATGTATATATATATGTGTGTGTGTGTGTGTGTGTGTGTGTGTGTGTGTGTGTGTGTGTGTGTGTGTGTGTGTGTGTGTGTGTGTGTGTGTGTGTATATATACAACCCTCAGAATTTGGAAAATTGAGGTCGGCAATAATTAGTCGACCTCAATCTTTTAGGGGTTGGCAAATTATTGCCGACTTTTTAATTGAGTAGCCGTGACGCAGTGGTTAGAATTCTGGCTCAGAACCCAGAGGTCCGAGGTTCGAAGCTGGCTCTAACCCAATAAGCGACATCCGTAAGGACTTCTGGGAGCACCAGAAATTATGTAAGTTTTAATATTTCACACTTTAAGTTTTAAAATGTTAGTTTTAATTCGAAAAGGACCAGAAACAGAAAAATATATATATATATTTTTTGTCATAATAAAGTCCTTTCTTATCTACAGTACCTGTCCAAACCTTTAGTCAATTTATGTATGTAAAATTTATGTAAATAAAATAAAAGGGAGATCCACTCATTAATAAAGTACAACTAGTAAAAATATTATTACCCTTATTTTGAATGCAAAATAAAACCTTTTTTAAAATAGCAATAATTATTTCTGATTACCATTCCCTTTACTAAAAGTCAACATAACAATAATTAGATGATATTAATTAGCATGTTAAAATACACAATAAATATGTGTTGCAATATATATATATATATATATATATATATATATATATACATATATATATTTATACAAATATATTTATACATAAACCGAGCTAAGGGTCCTTCCTGTTCACAAAACAATCAAAGAAATTTACAAGATTAAAAATGTGGTAATAATGAAGCTATAAGTGAAGCACTTAATGATATTAATTGGCATAAGAACTTTTATGACAAAGACGCTAACCAAGGTTATAATATTTTTATTGACTTTTATAACAAACTAGTTGAGAAATTTGTTCCCATGAAATCCCTCTCCACCCTCGACTTATCCAAATCAGTACCCAGATGGATGAATAAAGATGTCAAAAAAGCTAAAAATCTAATCTAAAAAAAAGCTAAAAAAGATATAAATTATGTACTTTCAGAAAGATGATTGCAGCAAATAAATTAAATAAAAGTAAGCGTAAAACCGAATTCAACAAACAATGCAAATTAGTTAAAAAATTAGTAAATAAAGCAGTTTTACAATATAAAGAAAGTATTTCAATGCACGCAAAAAGAAAGCCTTAAATTTTATACTCCTACATCAACAAACAATCAAAAATAAAAACAGATATCAAGACAGTATTTAATGCTGACAGGAAACAAATCACATAGAAAAAAGATATTACTCATTGTTTAAACCAACAGTTCCATAAAGCCTTTACTCAGACCCATAACATAATATTATTGATTTCAAACCAAAAACTCAAACTATATCTTATGTTGACAGTAAAACTCTATTTAGTAATACTCGAGAAGCCTCTCTACTGTGCAGCTTAGACCAATCGAAACTACCTGGAGTAGACCAGTTACACCCTTTTGTTCTTTCAAAATGTTATAAGAACCTGAGTTTTCCATTATCTTATATATTTATCAAATCTTTTGAAACAGGTATTGTTCCCTTGCTATAGAAAGATGCATATACCTCACCCATCTTCAAGAAAGGATGTAAACTTGAACCAATAAATTACCGTCCAATTTCATTGACTTCAATTGCAAGTAAGATTATGGAGAGATTAGTGAGAGAATAAATGATGGAGCACCTTACTAAACTCAAACTACTATCTATTCACTAGCATGGATTTGTTAGTGGTAAATCTTGTGCCACAAACCTCTTAGAGGTGTTAGATATAATTACAGAGGCACTAAACCATAATTTTATGGCTGTCCTAATCTTACTGGACTTTTCCAAAGCTTTTGACAGAGTAAGCCATGAACTACTGAATATAAAACTTAATGGCTATGGGTTTGATGTAAAATTAATTGCTTAGATTTCTAATTTTTTTAAAAAGTAGACAACAGCGAGTAGTCTTGGGCGGTGTGTATTCTGATTGGGAAAAGGTAATGAGTGGGGTACCACAAGGATCGGTTATTGGTCCACTACTGTTTTTGATATATATAAATGACATGCCAGAAATAGTCAAGAACTTTTGTAAGTTTTTTGCAGATGATAGCCAACTCATTGCTACGATCAAAAACAATATGGATATCATATCAGTTCACAATGACCTTAACGCCTCATTTGCTTGGCTTTTCACCGAATTTCATAAAATTATGAAATTCTGTGAAAAGCCAAGCAAAAATCTAGATAACTGTTACTTCACTATGAAAGACGATATTGGAGCTATTTTTAACCTTGAAACAACAAAAATTAAGCAAAATCTTGGTGTAATTTTTAACAATAAATTAATATGGAATTACCACATCAGACATGCAATAAATGAAGCAAATATAATCCTAGGTATGCTTAACCGAACATTCAAATCTTAGACAGAGCCTATTTTTGTTAGATTGTTTACAACCTTTGTTCGACCTCATTTGGAATACTGTGAATATCTGTTTGGAATCCTTTTCAAAAAAAGACATAAAGGGCTCTAGAAGCGGTCCAGAAAAGAGTAACTAAACTTGTTCCAGCAATAAGAAATTTAGATTACAAAGCCCGTCTAACTTATCTCAATCTACCAACTCTAGAACACAGAAGACAACAAAGGAACATGATACAATATTTTAAAGCATTCAAGAGGTTTAATAAAGTAAATTGGTTTCATATCAATGTCATACCACATTCCCTTTTAGCACAAAGACCTGCGAGTAATGTTAGAGGATCTAAATTAAGACTGTTGAGACAATTCACAAGAAACCAAGCTAGATACTACTTCTTTACAAACAGGATTGTATTCTTATGGAATAAGTTGCCAAATCAAGTTATTGATTGAAGAAGCGTTAACGAGTTCAAGAATTGATATGACAAGTTCATTGTTGCCGAACAGGCATCTGCTAAAGTCTGCTAGACAGATTTCATGAGAAATTCAATTTTTTCTCATTGCAGATTTTTGTATTATATATATATATATAAATATATATATAAATATATATATATATATATATATATATATCGCCGTGAGAGCGATCTTGAAATTTGAAAATTGCGGAAGACTGTGTAATAAAAGCTTTCTATTTGTTACACGACTTTCATTCGCCAATGTTTGAAGTAGTATCTACAACAGCGCATTTATACTACTTCAACAATGTTTTTATACTTCCCAACTTCTTGTTTTGTATTTGCACCAGATTGCTATTTTCCTAAACTATTAATGGTAAAAAAAAATGCAACCAAGCAAAAACACTAGTGCTTAATAAGTTCTTATAATAGTATTGAAAAATAAATTTGTGGCTAAAATTTTTTGCTTTCATTGTTTTGATATGTATTAAAACGCTGTTAACTTAATATATACGATTAGCGGTTTTTATATTTCTTGATATTTTTTTAATAAATAACTTTTTTTGTAAACTAATTAATAAAAATAGGAAAATCTCCATTATGAAAATTTATTTTTATTATAAACGATGTGTGGAATATTATTAACAATAAATCAAATGAATCTTACTTTACATTTTTACAAAATTTAAAATATTCAGAAGCTTTAACTTTCTTATAATTATTTCCTAATTTTTTATTCCCATTTCATTTGCACATTTTTATATTCACATTGAGTTTCACGCGCACTTGGTTAAAGTAGTTAACATTCCATTATTGAAATTAGCTGTAATGACTTCAAACTGTTCATTCATTATGTTAGTGCAAAACAGAAAAATGCTGATAAAACAGCAAAATAGAAACATGCAGAAAGCAAGTGACATAATGCTTATATTTTATATAAGTGCTTCATATAAGGATATAAGTATAAGGAAGACAGAGATTTACTGTTAAATCAACAAGTTTTATCATTACCTTAAAAATTTAATTACAAATATTTTATAAAAAAACCATATAAAATCTTATTATTTTTTCAGTCCCAAACTTATGATCGAGCATGATTTTATACTCTGGTTATTAGCTGAGCGAGCATTGTTTATCGCACCTAGAAGATTTAAAAATACCGTTTACGACCATGTTTCACGCTTTATCACAAGCCCTGTATATATACTTTTCATCACAAATATATATATATATATATATATATATATATATATATATATATATATATATATATATATATACATATATACATACATATATATATATATATATATTTTTTTTTTATCACAAAAATATATATATATATATTTCATCACATGGGCTTCATCACAAGCCCTGTATATATATACATTTATATAAATATATTTATACA
>NC_088930.1:38445000-38510000 GCF_038396675.1 Hydra vulgaris
CCAACAGGAATTAAATTCTACAAAGTAAAGCTTGGACAGGAATGGCATGCGATCGAACGCTATTGTTGACCACAAAAATGATTTTTTTTTTTTTGTTACAACTTGACCACGACTGTTTAGATGCTTTGATGATTTAAACGTTTCAGAAATGAGCTGAAAAACGAAACATTAAGCTAAATCTAAACTAGGAAAAAAAATGAAAAAACTAAAAGAATAAGCAAAACTTATGAAAAAAGAAAATAAATAAGCTTAAAAATAAAAGTCGAAGTTAAAATTTTGTTGACCTTTTTTAATTGCTTTTGAAAAAAATTACTTTAAAACTTATCTTTTAAAACGTTTAATTAAAGTTATGCAAAAGGCTTTTACAAATTACTCCTAATGCTTGTTTAATAAATGAACAAATTTTATTCAAATTATTGAAAAGCAAAATTAAATTATCAAAAAGAAAAAAAAAAATTTTTGTTGTATAAACATTTCTTTCAAAAAGTTGCAAAAAAAATTGTTTAAAAAACAACGTAGTTTTTTTAAAATCACAATTTTAAATCATATCATGCTTTAACTAGTAAGTCAAGTTAAGAAAAACAAAAAACTTTTAAACAATTCTTTGAAAAGATTTAATTTAACTTATTCATAATTTAAAGTAACTTTAAAAAATAATCTTTTAAAAGTTTTTTAGAAAGACATGAAAAAATAGTTTCAAATGTTTAAATTTATCATAAAAAATACACACCTACTAAAAAAAAAATTTAAATATAACATTTAATTTAAACATAATGCAATATACAATATTAAATTGAAAATATTTTTTTAAAAAACAAAAATCTGCAATGCAATATTTTAAATAATAAGGAAAGGAACTACTATTTCATTAGACTAACGTTAAATAAACTGAATAACATGAAAAAGATTTCGATTGCATGACTTGGTTCTGTAAAACCATAAAAATTATATTTTAAAAATTTGATTGGACACTCTCCAACCCAAACAAGTTTAGATTGGACATTTTATTCAGGACCTTTTAAAAAATTAAATTGATCCCTGATATGTATATAATCGATTTACTTACTTCAAGAGTGTTTTCTAAATTTCTATGTACATCCAACTCATCTTCCTGTAAAAATAAAAACTCATAAATTATAAAAGTATTATTTTAGAGCTCAACTTACACATTAGATAATATAAGAAAAGACGACACAATAGATATTATGATGGGTCTAATAGACAATAGTCTATTTTTATATTTAAACATAGGTTTTAATAATACAGGCAGCGGCAATTGGTGATAATTCATTATTGGCACTGTTTTAGGAAATATTTTTTGAAACAAACCTTTATAAATAGTTAATAGTCAAATAAAAATTCAAAATTCAATAAATCTGGTGACAGAAAGCGCATAAAAAGTCATCTTGTTTTGATCACATAAGTGAAATGAAAAATATATTTCAAATTTTTTTATTTGTAAGTTGAAAACTCATGCGAATAACAAATTATTACGACAAACAATTATAACAAACACACTAAAAAATTGATCTATTAATGACCATTTTGGAAAAACTAAGAATTTCCAAAGCATTTTTCGTCTTGCCCCTAGTTTCCCTACTCTAGCGTGTCTTTCTCTGTATCAAACAATTGCATACCTCATGTTTAAAAACATATCTGAATGGTGCCGGATCTGTTGAACTAGTTGAAATCGTATCTTCAGCTGATTTTTTATTATTTGAATGATCAGAAATTGATGAGGAAGAACTTTTCACAATACCATCCATAATGCTAGATATAAAAAAAAAAATTAAAAATCAATTTAATAATTATAACTATAAACCGATACATTTTAGACTCTTTTAGAATTTATTCTTCCAGCTTTTTCTATAATTGCAAAAAGTATATGTAAAATGCATTCATTAAAAAATTTTGTTATTTAAATTATTTCAATATCATTTTATATTTTCCCAATAACCTATATGACCGAATACAAATCATCATAATAGAACAGGTACCTCAGTAAAAAATGTGTATCTTTTTGGATAGAATTTTCAAGATAACTACAATTAGAAAATGAACTACAATTATTCTTCTCTTTGTATTTTTTGTTTTGATTGTTATTTTGCAATAGCCTGTGTATGATAACCATTTTTTAATGAACCACACTACTTTTTTTGGTTCATGGCTCCCAAAGGCTTTTGAAAGATCCACAAAAAAACTACAAATCTGAACCTGCATATTAATAATAATTGTAACGGCATATTCCTTTTCTGTTCTGACAGCAAACTGCATGTTTTTATTAAATTCACTACTTCTCATTTTATTACCTTTTTATAAAATTTCAATGAAAGATCAAACAGAATTCCTCAATAAGAGCCTATTCCTTTCTCTCGTTAAGATCCTAATCTAATGCATTACCATATTTTTACTATTTTAAAACACCTGACTTTACTAAGATGGGATTTATTAACTAATAATTGCATGACAACTTATAGATAATTTTGTTACAAAGAGCTGGAACTCTATGAACAGCCTTATCACACCACAGCATTGTATTTATCATCATTTTTAAATTTAAACATTTATTTATCAATTTTTTTAAATAAACTGCCATTCTAGTTTTTACCTATATTTATTAATTTTACAAAGTCTTATTCAGCAGTGCATATATTTTTACAAAGTCTTATTCAATTTCTTTTCTAAAAGTACTAAAACTTGTTATAACCATTGTTCTTATAATTATGGATATAAATCTATAAAACATCAAAGCATTAATAATAAAAAACGTTTGATATTTTCAATTTCTATAATAATTTTTGTTGTCATTACTATTGCTTATGATTATTTTTATAAATATTTATATTACTATTATTAACTACTTTTAACTATTATTACTAATTTTATTACTGTTATTATTATTATAGTAATTATTATTGTTATTATTAGTGTATTGTTGTTATAATAATTATTTTCATTACTGCCATTATTGTTGCTGTTTTATTATTATTGTTTTATTATTATATTATAACTTTTTATAATTACTAATATTATTGATATCTATGATATATTTATTTTTGTTATTATCATTATTTCTATTATTATTTCTATTATTATTATTTCTATTATTATTGGACAGTCGTTTACTTCATATTAGTACTCATTATTATTTGTAAATATCCTTGATGTAAAATCTTTTATTCAGAAATACTTTTGATTTGATTTGATTATACAACAGTGCATATATTTTTACCAAACATCAGCTTTACCACTGTGAACACTTTTTTTTAATGTTCTCCAAAAATAATATTTTACCTTATTTTTTCTACTCATTTAATTAACCATGCATAACAAGAGCTTGTTTGACAGATAATTTGTCTAGTTTTTTTTGATACACTCAATTTACACTTTTTACGGTTTAATCTTAGTGATTCAAGTGTTTTTAGCTCAATGTAACCATTTTTTGAAAAACTCAATTCCATGTTATATAACAATTTTATGTTATATAACAATTTCCTTCTGACTGCAAATTTAAAAAGATTTTCTTTTGTAACTGTTTTTGTAACTATAATCCACCACAGCTCATTGCAAATTTAAAACCCCCTAGCCCTATATATATATATATATGGGGATTTCCAAAAAATCATGCACGGAAACTTGTATATGTTTTGTCTATTATTTTCATAATAATAAAACTGGCGATCTTCAATTTGCTTTCATTTAATTCTAACCTATATAAATATTTTGTAAACAAAAAATGGTATACATTAGTAATGTTAACAAAGAATAAACTAAGTTTGAAACCGAATCAAGTACAGAACAGAAAAACTCAAATTTTAGTTACTAGATCAATAAAGTTTAATTCCTCAAAAAATGTAAGTTTCAGCGTTATATATATATTTTTAAATGATGTTTTAAACATTAGTAAAGCTTTCCAGAAAGTTACAGAATTGTACTATGTATCATAGAGTCACAGCAATCATTTAAATGCAGTTTATAAATGATCATGCACGGAAGTGACACACAGAAGTCACACACGGAAGTTGCGAATTGGTTAATTTCATGTAGATATTTTTAAGAAAATAAATTACTTGCGAGTATTTTAAATGAAATATTATACTTCCACGAATCATATTTAGTATACTTTCAATGAGAAATGGCAGTTATCAATTATTTCTAGCTAAAGTATAGCGTTTTGAAAATTGTTGTTTATTTTCAAACAGTATTATTTTATTTAAAGCAATATTACTTCAACACTGTGTTTTACCATCAGTAGGTTCATCAGGAAGATTCTTCCTGATGAACCTATCCTTCTGAACTTATGTCATTAAAATTTTTGTTTTCTCTTACATTTTTTTCTCACTCATCTTATCTCATCCATTCATTCTCTCTCTTTTTTTTTTCATTTTTCTGAGCCTTACTCCTTTAATATTTTTGTTCTGATTATTGTTTCTATTACTTCTTTTTTTTTTATTACTTGTATTAATGTATTTTACTTTCTTTATTATTTCCTTGTCTTAATATTTTTTTCTTTTATTTGTTTATTTTATTAAGGTATAGTGTATATATATATAGAGAGAGAGAGAGAAAAAAAAAAAAAAAATATATATATATATATATACATATATATATTATATATATATATATATATATATATATATATATATATATATAAATATATATATAATATATATACATACATATATATATACATATATATATATATATATATATATTTATATATATATATATATATATATATATATATATATATATATATATATATAATACATATATATAATATATATATATATATATATATAAAATATATATATATATATATATATATATATATATATATATATATATATATATATATATATATATATATATATATATATATATATATATATATAGCAAGGGATAATTACAAACAGTTATAAACTGACAAAGACCTGAATTTGTTGATATATATTTGTAAAAAACTTTAAACTTAGTATTAAATTTTTATAATAATTAAAATAATTCCGCCAATGCTTATATTATACAGCGGAGAAAATAGAATTAGTCTCACCTTTATTTTTCGTTCTAATTTAACAAAAATGGCAATGAAATAATAATTAAATCTACCCTATTTCTTATTATCTTCTATTACAATTAAAAATTTTATAAATTGGTATGTTTAATTAATTACAAGTGGAAAAAAAATTAAAAGTATTCAATTTGTGGAGAAAATAGAATTAGCCTCATTTACGTTATATACAAGAAAATACAAAAAATATTTTGTTTTACGATTATTTAATATTTAGTATTGCGTCCTGAATTTTTAATGACTTTAAATATGCGACTTGACATACTAGTCACAAGCAAACTAATTTCTAATAACTCAATGTAGTCCTGTGAATTCATTTTTGTTGAAATCCATGCGAGTGGTTGTTTTCCAGCAAAGGCAAAAGCCCCCAAAACCATAACAGTCCCACCACCAAAGTTATGAGTCATAACTTTGGTGGTGGGACTTCAAGTTTGTTTTTCTTTTCGAAGATTGTGCCAGTAATATTGATAGCCATCAGGATCATCTCGATTAAACTTTTTTTCATCACTAAAGAGAACTTGATGCCACTTCCTGCGAAGACATGTGTTTTTTTGCAAATTGTAATCTAACATTTTTATGACAAACAGTAAGTTTTGGTCTTGGTTTACGTTTTTCCGAACAGTGTTTGGATCTTCATGTAAAATTTGTCTCACATGTTGAACAGTTACAGGTAATTGTAATCAGCATGAATTTGAGATGTATTCATGTGTTGAGCAGCAGCACGATGTACAACAACTTGTTTAGTACGATTATCAATTTTACTTTTGCCACCTCTTTTCTTATGAGCTCCAAAATTAACGCTAATCTTGAAGTAATTGTTAACCACTTTTGTAGATCTTTTAATGTTCTTTGTAATTTCCCAATTAGATAAGTCTGTATCTTTATATGCTTTGATTATTGCTAATACTTCATTCATTAAATGCTTACCACGTCCCATTTCAAATTCAGGTATCAAAAGCCAAATGTTAAAAACATTATGAGCCATGATTTCACAGTCTTTGTTTAACTTACAAATAATAATAAAAAACCAAAATAATAATAAAAGTCACACCAGATGCGTATCACCAGATCAAAATAAACAAGTAAACTGAAAACAATTATTAATAAGGCCAATTCTAATTGCTACCACAAGTATTAAGTATTATACATTTTATGGTTTTATCAAATGTACCGCAATTTAATTGTTATATTATAATCTAAAAAGTTGTTATATTATAATCTAAAAAGTTGTTGTTTGTAAAAATAATTATATAAGTGTGGATACAAAAGATGCACCGCACAAATTTGCCTAGAGATTTACAAAATATTGGATCAGCACATGGTGAGGCTAATTTTCTCCACTGTAGCACAACATTCATTACAAGTTGTAATAAATGTTGCATTACTAAGTACAACTATGATTTAACAATATTTAATTTAGAAATTTGGAAGTGAGCAAAAAAATCATTGTTTTTTATTTATCTATTTTTAAAAATTCCAGATCAGCTTATTAATTGAATTTATTTCTTATTTTATTTAATGAAAGATAGTAGCAAACAAAATAGAAAATTAAATTAATAATTATTATTAATATACTTATTATAATTATAAGTAAAACAATAACAATAATAATAATAATTTAAATTAATTTAAATTAAAGATTTGACATTTTTAGAAGCATTTATTTAACATCATGCATAGTCTTGAATAAATATTGCCAACAACATATTGTTATGTTTTCACAAAAGCTTACTTTAACTTTAATTTTTGATAGACTGCTACATATTTTCAGTCTTTTTTTCATATTTTCCACTAAATATTCGGTTAGAAATTAAAAAAGTTAAAAATGGAAATAACTAAAATAGATCACAATATTCATTGTGCGGGATTTACCTAAAACTATGTAGTGCACCTGTTGATACAACACAATTTACGCATTTTGCAAGACACCAATTTTAGTAATCTTTATCAAAGACATATTTATAATAAATTTAATTAAAAATATATTTCATTAACAACTATTATCGCATATTTCTAATAATGCCAACGTTTCTAGGAAATACTAACATAAACTTATTTTAAAATTCATTTAAGGTTATTGTGCGGGATTTACCTAAAACTACCGTTATTGTTATTTAGGCGCGTAATAATAATGTTTCGATCAATTCAGTTTTACTGTACTGCCCTCATGAGTCTTTTGATCGTTCCTGATACATATGTATATATCAGAAACGATTCGGTCATCAAATCATAAACGTGGTTTTTAACTGCCATAATATTTATGATTTGATGACAGAATCGTTCCTGATAGTCTCCTGAAATCATTCCTAATAGAATGAATCGCAGTGAAGTCTGAATCTGTTGGTTATTCATAAATTTATCGAGACATCATGATGTCTCGATAAATTTATGCACAACCAATTCTAATAATATTATGACGCCTAAATAAATAAATTTAACATTTCAATAAATTTTATACTTGAATAGATCCAAATTAGTATAAAGTAAGGGTTAAAATAAATTTTTAAAATACTTAGTTATTTCCAGGGATTTGAACCCTTTTCTGAATTCTGGGTTCTAGAACCCCAGAGTTCTGGAACCGCGTCGATAAGTAATTCTGGAAAACGGGTTCTGGAACCCCTATTGCAAAACGGCGTTCAGAAATTAATTTAATATAGTACTAATAAATACGGCAATATTGTCTTCTGTTTCCATTTCTAAAACTCTTGGATTATTATCTAACTCAGATAACTGTTTTAACTTTAGTAATTTACGCCCAATATATCTAGATGAGATTATTTATTTATTTTTTAGTTTTGTTTAATTTACAATGATATCTTGGATCAAGAAATAACCCAGCACAAAATACGGGTTTTTCAAATATTTCATCAAAATATTTCGAAAAAATTGTGTTCTAAAATAGTGTTCTGACACTCTTTGAGAAAAGAACGGTTCGAAAACCTGCGTGTTTTAACGCTGAAAATAAGGGCTCTGAGAATGGGATTGCCGAACCCTTACGTTAAATCCTTATAAATCAGGCAAAAGTTTACTTATAGAAGGTACATTTTATATATCAATTAGGATTAGTACTGGTTTATAAACAGCTGTTACTGTTTTTACAATTTTTATAGTGAGTTTACCCAAAAGAATAAACCGAAAAGATCATCAGTAAAAATCTCGAGTAGAAATTTGAATAAAAAAAGTTACTTTTTTCATTTGTTCGCAGACAAAAAGATTTAAAATATCATTCTCTAAAACCTCTAATAAAATTTGCGCAAAAAACTGTTGTATCTTTTTGCTTTGTTAAATTTGCCGAAAAAAGCTGTTGTACCTTTTTCTTGAGAAAATATTGTTAAATTCAATAAAACCTTCTAGGACGAATCAACTTTAAAAAATCAACCATTTATTCATCCGAGGGCGTGTGTGTGTGTATCTGTGTGTGTGTGTGTGTGTGTGTGTGTGTGTGTGTGTGTGTGTGTGTGTGTGTGTGTGTGTGTGTGTGTGCAAATATTAGGTTATTATAATTCGATAAATCAAGTGAGCAGACAAGTACGCAAATCATTAAGCTTTTTTAGTTAATTTTTTTTAGAATATTAATCTTAATTTATGTAACTATGAAATTAAAATTTCATTTCTCTTTTAAACAGCCTTCCTAATTTACTTACGTTTTCAAACAATATGCTGTTTTAAATATATAAATTCATAAAAAATAAATATCTAAGAGAGGCAATTACCCTCATTTTCTCCTTCCCTTCTTGCATTCACAAGTTTTTTTTTTTTTAATGTTTTGCAAAATTATATTTTTAGCCACATTGGATTTGACAAAAAAAATGAGGAAAATATAAACGATTGATCAGCCAAGCAATAACGAAACATGTAGAAACATTTAGCCCACAAATATTTCACTATCCCAGAAAACTTGCACTCAAAAGATATCTTCTAAACTCAATGCATGGGTTTTGTTTATGTCTCTGTTTTTATGACTAGGTAACTCATTCTATTATCTCCTAATGAGGATAAAGATCTAAAACTCAGTTTTATGGTTCTGAGGCTGGCTGGTAGTCAAGTTTATCGAACTCTGTGGTAGCTCTCAGAGAGACTGATTCCATCAACAGTTGAAAAATATCAAAGTATTAACAGTGCCATGTTGCGCATGGATGGTGTCCCTGTTTGTACTTTTGGTGTGTATTGCCAAGGCCACATTTGGAGCATTTTGTTGCGGCTTAGGGTTTAATAATAGTAATGAGGCAATGCTTGGGCTATTAAACAGTGTATTGAAATCTGTCCATTCTTTTTCAAGTCAAGTTCTTTAACAAATTTAAAAATGAATAAAGTACCAAAAACTATTCAACACAAAAAAACCATCATCATTACCAAGTTCTCTAAACCTATCATTCACTAATATTCGTGGTCTTCGAAGTAACTTTTCTTCTGTTGAGTTTATCTCTTGCAAAGTTCACCAGATCTACTTGCTCTTTGTGAGACTAATTTGAGTTCGACTGTCTCATCTTGTAATCTTAGTGTTGATGGTTATCTTCCGTTAATTCGTAAAGACTTCAATAGTCACATGCCTGGCCTGGGTATTTACATTCGTAAGAATTCACCCATTTGTCGGGAAACTAGGTTTTAACCCACAAACTTTTCTTTATATGCTTTTGCTTAGCACCACTTCACTCTATCGCCTTACTTTTTGTTCTATATCGCTCTCCTTCATCTCAAGACTGCACTCTTTTTGATGTTATTTTTTATCAAATTGACCAAGCCCTCTCTCTTTATTCATCAATATTGTTGTTGTTGGTGACTTTAATGCTCATCACACTGAATGACTTGGCTCTAGTGTCCGTGACTCTGCGTGAACCCTCAACTTTTGCCTTTCTTAATCCCTAACTCAGATAGTCAACTTTCCAACTCGCTTTCCAGACAGCCTGAATCATTTACCTTTTCTACTCGACTTATGTATTGTTTCTCATCCTAGTCAGTGCTCAGTTTCTCCACATTCACCCTTAGGTGCTTCTGATCACGGTTTGATCTCTCTAAAACTATTATCTCATTCTTTTTCATCATCTGAATCCCCCTATCATTGTACCGCTTACAACTACCTTAAAGCTGACTGGGACTCTTTCCGTGATTTTCTTCGTGATGACCTTTGGATAGAAATCTTTTGTCTTCCTGTTGATAAATGTGCTTCTTATATAACTTCGTGGATTCAGGCAGGTATGGAATCTTTTATTCCCTCTCAACAATTCTAGGTCAAGCCTCACTCTTCTCCATGGTTTTTCTCACATTTTGCTGCTACAATTGCCAATCAAAACCGTTACATCCATTTCTATCAGCAAAATAATTCCTCAGAAAACAGACGTCTGTTTATTACTGCTAGAAACCATTGTAAAAAAGTTTTGTCCAAGGCTAAAGCGCGCTACTCTTAGGTCATGAAATCTCGTATTTCATCAAAAAAGTTAGGCTCTCGTTACTTTCAAAACTATTTAACAAGTGCTTATCAGAGTCTCGTTTTCCAGCCTGCTGGAAAGCGGCATATGTTATCCCTATCTTCAAAAATTCTGGAGAGCGATTTGAGTCGTCTAACTACCGTTCCATTAGTCATTTTCCTATTATAAGCAAGATTTTTGAATCTTTGATTAAAAAATACTTAATCTCTTATCTTGAATCTTTCTGATCATCAATACGGATTTAGATCTTCTCGTTCTACAGCTGATTTGCTAACAGTAATAACCGATACGTTTTATTGTGCCTTAGATAAAGGTAGAGAGGTTAAGGCTATCGCCCATGACATTTCTAATGCTTTTGATAAAGTTTGGCATGCTGGTCTTCTCCATAAGCTTTCTTCTTATGCTGTTTAAGATTGTTGAATCCTTCCTTTCCAATTGTAGTAAAAAAGTTGTCCTCAATGGACAGCACTCTTCTTCTTATTCTGTAACTTCAGGGGTTCCTCAAGGTTTTATCCTTGGCCCTATACTTTTTTTAATTTACATTAACGATCTTCCAGATGTTCTCACATCTAAGGTGGCATTGTTCGCTGATGATACTACCATTTATTCTTGTCATGATAGGAAGCCAACACTCTCCGATTGCTTTGAGGGGGCATTTAAACTTGAAAAGGATCTCACTTCTGCTACAGCATGGGGCTTATAGTGGCTAGTGAACTTTAATTCAAATAAAACTCAAGTTTTTTTAGCCAATCATTATCGCAATACTTTAGATCTTTCTATAATTATGAATGGTAATATACTCGATGAGTCATCTACCCTTCTTCTAGCTACCTTCTAGCTTAGCATCAACCCTTCTTCTAGCTATCTTTTAGCTTCTTCTTTTACCCTTCTCTACTTCTTCTAGGATTATCCCTTACTTCCGATCTTTCTTGGAAACCTAATATCAAATCCGTTGCATAATTAGCATCTGCTAAGGCTGTATCTCTTTATCGAGCTCGACACTTTTTTACTCCGGATACTATGCTCTATCTCTATAAATCTCAAATCCAGCCCAGGCTTGGACTGGGCCGCTGGGATACCGGGAGATTCCCGGTGGGCCTGTTTGCATAAATTTTAATATACATTTTATTTTCCAAATAAAATGTATATTAAAATTTAACTAAAAATATAATAACTTTTTTTCTGGCCTCTAATTACATCTAATTAAAGGCCATCTTCCGGCTAATTATATAAATTTTAACGACCATAACGTGCTTAACGTTTTTAAACTTGCAGTGGTAGCAAGTGTGCTACCACTGCAAGTTTAAAAAACGTTAAGCACGTAAAAACTTCAACAAGCACGTTTTAATTATTCATAACTTATTTTTATGTTAAAATTATTTAAAAAAAATATCTGTGCTATAAACAATTAAAACGATCTTACAATAAAATTTGCATCAAATTTTACGTTTAATTTAAAGATGACATATTAGGGAATTACGAGAGACGCCCTTTTTATAGCATAAGACAAAAATGTTATCGATGACGTCGAATTTGATTTATTATACGATATTAATAGATTTAAAAATGATTACCCTTATTGAAATTACAAACATTTTGAATTTGATGAGCTAGATAATGCTGAAGAGTGGTCAGAGTTTCGATTCCAAAAAGTAGATATTTATAGATTAAAAGAAGCTTTAGAAAATCCAGATATTATGAAGACATATAACCGTTTATCTGTGAGTACTCGCAAGAAATAGAAAATCTTTTTTATAAAATGCAGAGAGCTTCGACTCCACTCGAGTGTGTCAAAACAAAAATTTGAGTTTTAAATTCATTAGTTATTCATGTAGCGTACGTTTTTGAGCAGTGGTAAGAAATATGATTTCTAGCGTACGTTTTAAGTGCGATGCGTTAATAAGGGTATTTCCCTGAGTCTTATTAATTATTTACGAGAAATTCTTTTGTATTCCTGCCACTGCATCAAGATAACGCTTATATGCTTAAACTCACTAATGTAAACAAACCAAATTAGTTAACAAATGATAAACTTTTTATATTTTATAATGACGTAGCTTTTAAATTTGTTATTGTTTACTGACAGAAAAATCACAGGTTGGTATTATTGATAATATTTTGCTGTTATAAACTATGTTACTATTTATGTTTGTTGTACTTTTTATTTTGTTGATTGCACATAGAAGTTGTTTCGGCGAGTATATGAACTCAATGGCGGATTTAGGCAAAAGCTAAAATAGGTTATATGACCTTATAGGCCTATGGGAGATACGAGGCCCTTCGCCTCACAAGAAAAAAACAAAGAAAAAAATGAAAATGAAAAAGAAAATAAGAAAGAAAAAGTAAAGTCATCTACAGCTTTAGTTTCTTTTGAATTTACGGTTTCAAACCAAATTTATGTCTAATAGTTATACAAAAGTTTAGTATTCGAAATTCGAACACTGTTTATCATTATTCTGTAAATAAATAACGTTTAACAATATTATATTATTGTTTAATCTTATTATTATTAAATTCACGTTTTAATTTTGTTTTCATTTTATAAGACATCTATAATTCTAAAAAATATCGCTTACTTATGTTAATATTGTGTATTATAAATATTTTTCTTGATTTTTATGAATAAATGCAAAAGGAGGGGCGCTGTGGACGCCGTCGAAACTTTATCCTATGGGTTCCGCATTGTTAAATCAGCATCTGTATGAACTGAAAAACAGAATTTATTTGTAAATGTTGCGCATAAGCTTGAAATAAACCATATACTTAATATAAAATGAATTATTTTTTTTCCTACTTTTTAAATAATATAATAATTATTGTGTGTAAAACAATTTAAATAAAATTTCAAATTATTTTAGTTTATTTCCAGCATACATACTCTACCCCATAGAAAATGAATAAACGAAAAGGAGGTGCTGAGAAAGAACAAATAAGAAAGAAAACACGTTTAGAGAACGATGGCCAGAAATGTAAAAAGTTAATGAACATGTTTGCAACATCTTTTAGTACTAACTCAATTGTAAATATCAATATGGCTGATGTAGCAACAACAGAAATAATTATTGATCTCCATCCAATTTGCAATGCCGCTGATGCGGTATTATTATCACCTAAACAGGCAGATGCACAAGGTTCTAAATTTCAAACGGCAGATTTTGATGGCAATGCAATCTCTTATCCTAACTCTGACACTCAATATAAATTGAACAGTAATCAATGCGAGCCAAGTGAAGAAACTCAAAATAATAATTATTATTTTTTGAAACCACAAGTAGACATTTTGAAATCATTTTTTAAATTTCATCCAAAGCAAAACAATTTTGATCTAAACGGTAAAATTAATTACCAGAGCGTTTATTTCAGAAATAATAAACTTTTTCACTGGCTGACCTTTGAAGAAAACACACAAAAGTTATTTTGTTCTTTTTGTCTGGCATTTAGCAAACCTTCAGATCAATCAACGTTCATTAGTGGATAAAACATTGCAAATTCCAAGCATATTTATCAAAGAATATCAGAATATGAAAGAAGTGCACTCCATGCAGCCTGCACAGAGTCGTATGTTTTAAAAATTAATGCCAAAGATATTATAAGCATTTATGCGCGCCAACATGATGAAGAGGTTAAAAAGAATCGTTTAATTTTAGAAAGAATCATAGAAACTTTAAAAATTATTGGTAAGCGTGGACTTAGCTACAGAGGTGCAGTAGAGTCTGGGTACACATTGCTTGATTACAGTGTAGATCATGGGAATTTTTTAGAGATTCTTTTGCTAATTGGAAAATTTTATCCGTTGTTGGAAGCACATATCAAAGAGGTGGTTCAAAAAAGCAAACCCCGGCATGATTCAGTTGGCAACAGAAGAGGTCGTGGCGACTTGGTCACTTTTCTGTCAAAAATGACTGTTAATAATGTCATTGATGCAATAACAACATCTTTAACAAGCATGATGGTGGAGGAGATTAGAGAAGCCGGTATGTTTAGTGTTCAAATTGATACCACACAAGATATTAATGTACAGGATCAGTGTTCTATTGTGATCCGATATGTAACCGAATCTGTACATGAACGTGTAATATCGATAGTCAATTGCATATCAACAACAGGAAAAGGAATGTGTGATTTGGTTTGTGGTGTTTTTGAAAAGGTAGGCATTGATGTAATTAAATGTATTGGCAATGCAAACGATGGAGCCTCTAATATGCAAGGTCAATACAATGGATTCAATACCTGGTTAAATACAGTTTCCCCAGGTCAGATTCATGCTTGGTGTTATGCCCATGTTTTAAATTTGGTAATGGATGATGCTACTAAAAAAGCTGTTGAAGTTGTTACCTTATTTGGCGTTTGAACACATGTGCAGTATTTTTACGGCAATCATATTTACGCTTCTATGTTTGGCGTGAATTTAGTAAATTGAAATATATATCTGTAATCGGTGAAACCCGTTGGTGGGGGAAAGACAGAGCTCTTACTAAGGTATTCGGAACTTTCTTCATTAAAACCTCCGATCATGAAACAAAAGTTATTGATTTTTTGTACATTGACATTTTACAAACATTTCATGATATTTCTACATCAATCAAATTCAATAAAGATGTCCGTTACAGAGCGAAAGCTCTTTTAGATTCATTGACAAGTTTTGAATTTATATTGACGGCACAATTATTTGAGCACACAACACCATTATCTGAATATTTGCAAACAACTGGAATGGATATACTACGAGCCTATAATATGGTTCAAGACAGTATTAATGAATTAAGCAAAGTAGATAGAAATTTTGATTCCATTTTTCAGAACTTGCGAACAGTGAACTGGGAAAAAGGAATCTCGACATTGAAGTTCAGACTAGTTTGAAAGAGAAAAGAATTAGAGCAAATCATCTACTTAAAAGTGCAAAAGATAAATTTCGTATCAATGTTCACAACATGGTAATGGATCAAGTAATCAGTAGTTTAAAACAGAGATTCTCAGAGCATGGTAGTCTATATGCTGATTTATCTTGTTTAGATCCAAGAAATTTTGCAGAAATTTTCAAAAAAATGTCTAGTGGTGCATTGCAGCTTCTAAGTGGGTTGCTCAGAAAGTTTGATGCTAGTGTAACAAAATATCAGCTTCAAACGGAATTATCGGACTGAGGAAATGGGAAAGTTTCGAAATAACTCTTGAAGATGAATATAATTTGATACTTGACACAGAAGTATCTGACTCTGTCTCGGATAACATGCAACAATATAAATCTGAAGAATCTGAAACTGGCATTACAATCCCAGAAGTGGAAAACAGTGACTGCCACAGAAATAAATGCAAATCTTGCAAAAATGTATTGTTTGTTGTTACTTTGTCCTCCAGAAGTTTAACTTGCATAGTCTTGCGTATTCAAATTTGTTTCTGGCTTACAAATTTGTGCTGACATTATCCTTATCACAAGTTGCTTGTGAAAGGTCATTTTCGAAATTAAAATATATTTTGAACAGATTAAGAAATTTGATGAGCCAGTCAAGTTTACAGTCATTCATGCTGATGTCTTGTGAAAAAGACCTTCTACCGAGAATTAATAACGATGCAATAATTGATGTCTTGGCATCGACTAGTCAAACGATGAAAAAGTTGCTATACTAGTCAATATTGAATAGCGATTGTGTCTACTATTTCTAGACTCCAACTTACAGCAGTGTTTTAGAAATGTTTATTTTTATCAGTATTTAGGCTGGGAAGTTTAATTTTTTTTTTATGTATTTTAAATAATAATAAAAAATAATGCACCTAAAAATAAAAAATCCTTTACTAATATAATATAAGTAAATTTAGAAAAATAAGGGCGTTAATCATAGTCGCTGTCATGGGCGGCGTGAAGGCTCTTGGCGCCCCTATATATATATATATATATATATATATATATATATATATATATATATATATATATATATATATATATATATATATATATATTAAATATATGGAACATACAATGAAGTGGGCCGCCGTGACCAAATTTGCCGGGCCGTTTGCCAGTCCAACCTGGAATGGGCCTTGTATGGGCCCATTCCAGTCCAACCTGGAACGGGCCTTGTATGGAATACTCTTGCCATATCTGGGGTGGATCTTCTGATGATGCCCTTTCTCTTTTAGATAAGGTGCAAAAACGCTTTGTAAACATAGTTGGACCTACCCTTGCAGCCAACCTCCAACCATTATCACATCGATGAAATGTTTCTTCTCTTTCTCTATAGTCTTCATCTTTTCTCTGGAAAAGAAAAGATGAAGGTTATAGAGCAAGATAACGATTGACAGACGACTTAAAAGTTTGCAAGTTTTTATGAATCAGGAAAGCAATATGAAGGAAACGAATTCCTAAGAATTTATGTTTGAGGAAAAAAACTAGACGAATAAGAGTTTTTAGAGCACTTAGGAACAGTCACAAAAAAAGGATGAGACTTAATTAAATGATGAGTAACACGAGAGAGAATTTTAGTAGATTACACAAGAGCTAGCTAAAATATAATAATGACTAAAATATAAGAATGAATAAAGTATAGTTTCTTTAATTGTAGAATGATATCTTCTGCCCGTTTTTTTAAAACTTAAAATATTTTTGATTTTGAATTTGTTATAAAATTAGAAAAACCTGGCAACTGTTAGGTCGTTAATTAACTAACATTAACATGTAGGGCCGACGACACGGGTTTTAAAGTAAGGGGAACAATCGTTAATTTCTAAAAAAAGTTCTCTATATCTTCAAGTTTCTAATAAAAAAAAAAGACTGTCTACCCCTGTGGGGTAGACAGTCTTTTCATCAAATGTCCATGACATTTGATGAAATAAAAGAGCGTTGGACATGTAATTCAAGAATTGCGAGTTCAAAGTTCTTTTAAAGCACATAACTATCGATTTTTATTTTTAAAGCAGACAAGTAAAACTAGGTTTAAAAAAGTAAAATAAAATTAGAAATTTACTCGCTTTTTCTAATACTAGCCTAGCAAAAGTTAAAAAGTTTCAGCCACTTAAATCAAAGTTTAAAAAAATATAGAAGGTTTTTTCTTTAATAAATCATTGATTTATAAAGATTTCAACGGTTCTAAAAATGTCGTTTTTATAAATGTTTTTTTTGTTTTTTACTTTGATATTTAGTTTAACATTAGAGGCCCTGTTGCATCGTCGCGCTTTTATATTTAAACGACTTTTTAAGAGTCTCTTTAATCATTCTTTTTCTTACACAAAATCTTATATATATGTGCAAAGTTAAAACTTCTATGAAAAATTAAATAGACAGTAGTAAAAAAAAAAATTGAACAGTTAATACCAGGGCTGTATTTACTTATTGGCTAAATTAAAATTAACTTATAGCCTATAGCCATTTTAAGGCCCTTAAATTATAGGCCCTATAGGGTTCCCCAATTTTAGGGGCCTACAGAATCTCACAAATTTGGGGGCCTCGAATTTTCTTACACAAAATCTTATATATATGTACAAAGTTAAAACTTCTATGAAAATATTTCAGGGGCTCAAAAAATGTTTGGGTTTTTAGGGAGTTATTAAAAAATACAACTTTCAAAGATTGATAATAGTTCTTCTGGAAAATATTTAACATTTTGTAAATTTTAATTTGAACAACCATTAAGAATTACAACCCTAAATCCCTTGGAGAATAATTCTGCATGAAGAAATCTTGAATAAATCTGATTAAAACCGTGGCGCTAAACTAAAGAATTCAAGAAACAAAAGCAAAAAACAAACAGTTTAATGCAACATATACTAAACAATGATTTTTCATTCAAAATAAGAGCGAGGGCCCAAAAAAAAAATTCGGCTTAAGCCTCCGAGGGTGTGAAATCCAAGTAATCATAAATTAATGTGTGACTTTCAACAGGTTTATCTTCGTGACACCTGACACATACAATTATAAATCACCAATTACAATGAAATTACAAATCACCAATTACAATGAAACAGAATCTTATTCATCTTTGGTAAAAATCTGTGGTATTATCTTAAGGGCAACTTTCTGTAAGAATCAGGCAGAGCTCAAAAGTAACCCTCTTTAAAATTGCAATATTTTCAGTATACTGATGCTATTCATACTGGATTTACCTTCCAGTTGGAATAGCATCAACATGCCGAAAATTTTAATTCAAGATCCAAAAAATTTTTTAAATTGTTTTGTGCATCATTTTGTGCACCAAAATGGTTTTGGCACCATTTGGTCATAAATTTTAAAATATTTTTCAAACTTTGAAGTCTAATCTCTAGCGAACAAATATATTTTCAAAAATATTTTAAAAATGATCTTCTAGTATGAATAGCAACAACATATATAACAACTTAGAAAGGTCACTAATGAGCTCTATCGGATCCTTATAGATGACCTCTCAATCAAAAAAGAAATCTATGTTATTTTTTTACTACATTTGCTATGCCCCATAGGTTTTGTTTTTATAAATATAGAAGATTTCAATACCCATTTTTCATTAAAAAGTTGAGACTTTCTGAAACTATTTTTTATCCTCTTTTAAAACTTGGTTAATATCGAAAAACAAAAATTCAACTCCTTGTTAGACGTATAACGTACATGTCGTATGGTAGAACGAGACGTACGGGACAGTTATGCTTGAAGCCTAATACTTTAGCAAAAAGTTATTATTTTATTTTAACTTTTCTTATGTAAATTTCTAAATTGTTTTTAAATTTCTAAGCCTTTTTTTATACAATACACAGACGAAAGTTTTATTGTTAAAAAGTTGAGATTTTCTGGCATTATTTTTTATTCTTATTAAGAATTTGGTTTATAAAAAATAACTGTTATTTAAATTTTTGAATAGTTTTAACTTCTGTAAAATAAACTTTTGTGGGAAAACATAAAAAAAAAACACATAACCTAAATGCCGCCAAATTTCAAGCGGCAGGGGGGTTACCAAAATTTTTTCATGTATATTGTATATAAATACTTTTCGGTAAGCCTCCTAAATTTTGGAAATACTTTAGGATTTTGGCTGCACAGTGGTTAAGAATCACTGGCTTCGAAAAATTTAATTATTTTGTACTGCCTATATGAAAAGTGTTTAGCTTTCTAATGTAGCTTCAGGTTTTATAAATACATGTATTTGGCCTTTGAATGAAAATATCATTTCTGAGAGCAAACATTTTGTGTGCAACAACTTTCTGAGAGTTCAAATGCAACTTTAGGAATTTATAAATATACTGTTCAAATAAAACTGTATTCCTGGATGCATAAATTCTTTATAAAGTCTCATTTAATTATGACACCGAAAAAAAAACCAACAAAAAAAATCGAAGTTCTTGAAAACATCACAAGTTCTCTCTACAATATAAGAACCAAAGAATCTATTAAAAAATTTAAGACAAAAAAAAAAAGAAGCTGAAAACGTAGTCTATTATATATATAAAAAAGTAGCTGTCAAGAGGACTTCCATTCACGGTGAGACACTATTTTACAGTAAAATAGTCAATATCTTTTTTTGGTGGAACAAAACAAAAAACAAAGATGATTGGTTGTAGATTTTCATCAAAGTTGTTCAAAATAAGTTTTTGGAATATTTATTCCTCAACAAACATTTGTTTCTTAAGTGTCTCTATATACTCTACCCTAAACCCTTTTTGTCACTTTAAAAAAAAAAAAATTCTAAAAGTTTTTGAATTTCTAATTAGTATAAAATGTATAATTTTAGTTTAATCAAAACAAACTGTGCAAAATACTATTTCAGGCCAAAAAATTGAATGTTACAAAATCTGATCAAAGGTACAATAGATTACACTATAAATAAAAAACTATAACATCCAAAAAATATACATATATATACAAGCGTACACACGCACACACACATACACACACACACACACACACACACACACACACACACACACACACACACAAATACAAACACACGACGCATACATATACAGTTTAACATATTTATTATGAATTAATATTATATACCCGTTGCTATGATGTTGCTATGAGCAAAGTTATTTGTTTAATAAACATACATCTAGATTATTATTCTTTAAACTTAAAATTTATCTATATAAAATTTTTTATCTGATAAATTTAATTTTTTAAGTGATAAGTAGCTTTCTTTTTATTGTTTTTAAACTTTGCAACCAAAGTTTAGTAAATCCTGGTCTTCAACTGTCTCTTCCTTTTTTCTTTGTCATCTCAAATCTCCTTATTCCTAGACAGTATGTTTTTTTTCGACAGTATGTTTGCAGTTTTTCTTTTTACTTACCCTTTTGTCTATAGACGAAAGAATAAATGAAAGAAAGTTTATTATTTGTTTTTCTCTAGGTAAAACCTTTATATTTTATACACTTTAGTAAAGTTGTTTCTCCTTTTTTGATAATGGATTTTTTATTATTTTTTAACCTGCTTAACATGGCCCGACTTTACCAAGGTGGCACATAGGTAAAGTTATAAAGGGCTGTAAGACTAAGAAAAAATGATTAGTTTTTTTATTTCATTTATTTTGCCGTTTAATAATTAATAATTAACATATATGTACAAAAACGAAAAAAAAAAAATTTATGAGGAAGACAATATAAACTTGTCACCAAGCACCGTTTTTACATATAAAAATTAAAGTATAATTTTTTTTAATGATTTGTATTATTATAATTATTTTCTATTTAACATAGTATAAATATTATCGTATAAATATACATTACGTTATTACAATCTTTTCATAGAGACCTTTTGTATTAGTTTAGTATATCGTAATAGTATTAATTCGTATTTAAAAAAATAATAATAACTAAGTTACTGTTAAAATAGTCAAACAAAAGTAAATCAATTTAAAAAAAAACATAAATTTATATTCATTTTGAAAGTCATTCCATATTATAGGTCCTCAATTAGATATACAATATTTAGGATAAATTTACATTGACAAGAATTTCTAAGAACATAATACTTGCTTGCTTTTTAGTTATTTCATCATTTGAATAAAATTCGGATAACGAAATAGTTAGACCATAACGAAATAATAGTAATAGAAACAGACTAAGTATTGATACCAGTGTAACTCCGCATACAACATTTAATATTCCTTATTGGATATTATGAACATATTGCTTTCCATCTGTAAGTTAACTTTTAATCCATGAATTGGTTGTACTATTTATAACATAATGTTTAATTTTTTCTAAGAGAATGTAATGGTAAATATTTTTAGGAAGAATACATTTAGAAACTCCAAAATTTAGGTGAATACATTTAGATAGTTTAGACTTACAAATAAAGTAATTTGTTATTGTCTAAGCCATCAGTTATTTGGTTGACTATTTCAATAATTGCATGCTCAGTTGAGTACTTTTTCTAAATTTCAAATTGTTTTGGGTAGAATAAGCTTCTATAAGTAAAATATTCAAATGTTCTATTACAAATTACGAATTCAAACAACTTTGAGAATACAGGAAGTAATGATATAGTTATGAAGTTTGTAATGACAGAATGAAGTTGAAATACCCAATCGTTGATCGGATATTTATATTAAATCTATTTATCAGAGCTATCGGCTTACAATATCAAAAAGACTTTTGTTTAATGGATGCTATAAAACCTTTATGAGTGGTATTTTTTATAACATGATAAGAAAAACATTATTTCACCATTTTTACCAATGATAAAACTGACAAAGAGACATTTAAATGATAAACGTGGTATTTACTTAGTGACTTTTTATAATACAAAATGATTTATATAACTTGGAAATTACATTTAAATTAAATGACAAATTACATAATTTTTATAACTTTTGCAAAATCAAGCAAAATCAAAATGTCACTCATATTGTTAAGCAAGTGTATGGAGTGACGATTAAATAAAAAGAAACAAATCAAACAAAAAATCGACAGTAAAAACTATAAAAAATAATAAACCAAACATAAATAAAAAAACTAAATTAAAAAAAAAACACAATGATATAAAGTTAAAATAAAGATAATTAAAAAGTTATCTCATAACAAAACGCAAAAAACAAAAGAAAAGAAAAGAAAACCCTTCTAAGTAAAAGGATAGAGTAAATGAATAAAAAAAACCTAAGAAGGATTAAGTATAATCAAAAGTTTGCACCTAAGTGAGAAAAAATAGTATAAACAACTAAAAACGTGCAAAGTAAACAAAACAGCTATAGAAAAAAAATTAAGTTTTTTTTTCTTTCTAAAGTTGTTTTTTTGTTGAGTATTTCCGTAAATTCTCTTTAGTCTATGTATTTCATATTTTCATAAATAGAACAGGATCAGCTTAAACTTTATATCTTGAGTGTATTTAAAAAAAAGTGTACTCAAGCTGCATGAATTTATTCATGTAAAGTTGTTTCTGGCTCGATTACAAACAACGCTAATTATATTAAACAAACTCAAAAAGTAGAAAAGTAATTTAAAACATGTTTTAATAAAACAATCATTTTTTCTAAGTTGATTATAAAATCAAGAAAACGATTGTACCACTCCTAAAAATAAATATAACTGAACGTATAACACAGTTTCTATCTGTTGTTACAGTTCTTATTAGAAATTTACTTTAGCCAATATCTAATTCATTTATTTATTGCTTTAGCAATGGCAAAACTATTATGCGGATTAAAACCATGTAGTTATGATAATATTGTTCCTAGTAGTATGGATATGGTTAGAAAATCTTTCGTAAAATTCTTTTTTAATATCTCTAAACACAGCAAAGACAAGCTGCATTTTTTTCTTCAAAGTAAAGAATATATCGGCTATTTTCTTTTGCACCCCCACCACCACCACCACATCCACCAAAAAAGGTGACTTTTAAGTTATAGTCGGTTTTTTGACAAATATAGTCGAGTAGTTGGGTATCTGACACAGTTCAGTCGGGTGAGTTTTAGTTTTGGGAAACTTTTTTTTCATTAGAAACAAGTCGGTAATTTTTAAGGATTCACTCCCTCCCCTCATTTTATTCGTAGAATAGCCTCTGGTCACATGTGTAGGTTTTTAAACAATTGACAGGTCATTTAATTTAAAAAGCATGTCATTCAAGTTATTTCACCTCATTAATAAGTAACAGATTAGGTTTTTTTTAAATATATATTTAAAATTTAGGGGTATTTTATCTACCATGCTTAGCATCTGAAAAAGATTTGAAGCCGAACGTTTAGTTTAAATTATTTCAGAAACCTTAAAATCTTTTTTAAGTAAAAAATTAATAAATAAATATTTTTAAAAATTTATTTAAGTAAATTTTAAATATATTTAAGTAAATGCAACCTTAATAAGAATAAAAGTTGAGAAATTCTTAGATAAAAAAATTTATGCTTTTTAAGTTTTTTGTTATAAAAGGCGTAGTTTAGTTAAGTTAGTTTTGCATGCGAATTTGCTGTTATTTATGAAATTTTTTAATAATTTCACTTAAGTCCTTTTTAATATAAATATTTGTAAAATTTTAAGTCTGAAAGATTTATCTAAGACTTTTTTTGTTATCATAGCTTCAAAGATTAAAAATGTTACATGAATAAACTCACGCAGCTTGAGTACAATTGTCTAATTAAAAAACAGCAGAATGTTAAAATTAAACACTTAATTCTTATATTAGATGATTTCTTATGGTTGATGTTAGAATTAAACACGTTTAGTTTTAACTTCCTGTTGTTTATTATAAATTTTTCACTAGAAGATTTTTTAACTTTATCTTTTGCACAAGAAAAATTATTATAAACAATTAAAGTCTGACCGATCATGTCAATAATTTTATTTTAAAGATAACTTTCATATAATTAATTTTTTATTTTAAAAAGCCAATTATATGAAAATTATTTTTATAAATTTACAAAAATATGATGTAATTTTGATTTCAACACATCAATACCCAGTGGGCACGAGTCGTCCGAGGGACATGCTTCAGACGTCCGTTCCCCGGACGACGCATGCTCACTGGGTAAGGAGTATACAAAAAAAATTTTATGCTTCAAATTCAGCAACAAAAAAGAAAAGTATTTAAATCAATATTCACGAAATAACAACGTTTAATAAAAAAATTTCTCTTTTTAAACATGTAGTAAGCTTTAATTTAATGAAAATTAAACTTAAAAAGATAAATAAGAAAGTTTCATTTCAAATTATGGCGCTTTAAGTCGTCAGTTTAACAAGAGTAAATGATATATATTTTTTTGGGAATGCGGCAAACAAAACTAAATGTTCGAGTAATGTTTGATTATAAACAAAATTTTAGTCAGAAACTTTTTTTTAAAATAAAGAACCATACTAGCAGCTCAACTTGAGGAAAAAATAAAGCATGAAAAAATTTGAGATTAAATAGAAAACTTGATTTGAGTAATAATTTTAGCAGAGTTCCAGTCAAAAAATTTTTAAAGTTTTTTTATGTCATAAGACTTTTTTTATGTCATAAGACTTTTAAAAATTTAAACTTGGGTAGTTAACCTAACACAATACGGAGTTAACACGAAATGAAATTTCCAATCAAAGCTATTTTGTGTTTTTTTTTTTTTTTTTTTACGTTCTTTTACGCGCTTTGTTAAACATATTTTGAAAATAAATCATTTAGACTAAATTGCTCCAAATCGTTTTTGACTTATTTTAATTTAACAGAGCGTCTCACAGGCCATATATATTTTGTCAACAATAAGATCCCATGGGACTTTTAGACTCGGGTATATTATTTATGGCAATAAAAGATAATGATAAAATATGTACATAACTAATAGATTAAAATATAAATAGCTTTTAAGAAATTTGAAAAGCAAAACAATTTTGCATAAACGGACCACACAGGTTTAACACTTCTTGTAAGAGTATGAAATTAATGCCTTGTGTAAAATGTTTTTCCTTTTTTATATTAAAAAATAATATTTTTAGCAATTAAAAAAATCATTTATTGGAAAGTAACAATAAAAAAACTCCATTTTCAAAGAATAATAATTAAACGCAAAAAAAAAATAAGACTTAGAAACTTCAATTATTAATGATTGAAAAAAAATTATTACTGAGAAGAAATTATTTAAAATATTTGTTTAAACGTGTTTAGTTTATTTATGTAAACGGCAATCACAAGTTTTTGCCCAAGTTACTAAAATATAACGTTTGGCGAAAACGAAATGAAATTCTTCAATTGCCGGCGCAAAAACAGCTGCTGGTATATTACGTCACAATATGACTCACTATATTTATCATGAAATATTGGGCTTGTGCCTTATTATGTTTGGTTAGAAGTGCTTGGTGATCTTTTCAGGAAAAGTTATAATTAACTCTTAATGTGATTTTTTAACTTAATATATACAATGTACATATATATATATATATATATATATATATATATATATATATATATATATATATATATATATATATATATATATATATATATATATATACATATATATATATATATATATATATATATATACATATATATATATATATATATATATATATACATTTATTTATTTATATTGTTATACTATATATATATATATATATATATATATATATATATATATATATATATATATATATATATATATATATATATATATATATATATATATATATATATAGTATAACAATATAAATAGATAGATAAATATATATATATATATATATATATATATATATATATATATATATATATATATATATATATATATATATATACATACATACGCACACACGTAATATATAAAGATAAATCAGAAAACAAGAAAATATAAAACAAAATCAAGAATAGCTATCGTAGATGTAAATTAATTTTGCTTTGTTTTAAAAGATCTGCTTTTTTCAAAACAAAACATCTGCTTCATGCTAAACAACGTTTACTAAAGTTTTTCTAATGAAACTTCCTATGGCTTTAAATGTTTTCCCAAATGATTGTATCGACAGTAAATTTTAAAACTATTATTTTGAAAAATGTGAAAAATAAAGCTGATCTAGGTGAGAAATAAAATACATAAAACCACGCGATAGAAAAATGAACGTTAAAGAGGAACCTTCTTCAGTAAGGTAGGAAGTTTATCTAAGAAAAGATTTTATCAACAAATAAGTCATTTGTGTAAATGGTACTTCCCTTGAAAAACTCCGTTTTTTGATATATTTATGAAATAATTTATAAAGAACACCGAAATATCATTTTTAATTTGTAATCTAATTTGCAGACCTCAGTTGCTGAGCTAGACAAATTAAAACAAACTTTTTACTTATGTTATAGATGTATTTATAAATATAAAAACATTTATAAACACTTATGTCAATTTAATAATAAGTGTTAATGATTAAAAATTAATTTTAATAAATTGTTATACACTACATAAATAAATTACCTTTTATTTTTTTAATCTAATGGTAGTAAAAGTCCTGTCTTAAATTTCTATAATAAGCCTTTGACTTAACTTCAAGATGAAACTGTAAAAAGAAGGACAGGGCCAAGACATTTAAATATCACTACATATTTTTTTTTTAAACGTTTCAGTTATGGCTTTATGTTCTTCGTTTAGTTTTTTTTTTCAGATAAATTTTTTTTTGCTTTGAATATTTTTTTAACAATATCATATAGAAGCATAATATCAGATATAAACAATTAAAAACATATTTAAACTCGCATTTTTTATATATCTAGTTTAAAAAATTTGAATCTTTATATGGTAATATCTTTTAATTGCTCAAATATATTTTGATGAAATTTGAAATCTGTTTATCAAGAATAATCTAAATTAAACTTTACAATATGTTTTTTAAAATCCAATTGCCTTTGCAAATGAGTTAGGGAGTAGAGAGTTTCAATGTATATATATATATATATATATATATATATATATATATATATATATATATATATATATATATATATATATATATATATAATATATATATATATATATATATATATATATATATATATATATATATATATGACGTTTTTATCAAGTAACGTAGATATATATAACGTCTTTATAGAATAAAGCTTATTTTTGTTTTTGTTGGTACTTTTTATTCCCGTGCTCCAATCACCGTTGACGAGCTTAAGGTAGCTAAATAGAATTTTTTTTATGTACGGAGAAAAATATTTGGTGTTTGGAATTATTTCACTGTTATGTTTAAGTGTTTAAATGAAGTTAGCTCTATTTTTAAGTTAGCTACTTTACGTGTTGTATACGTTTATAACACGTCTATACGTGTTATAAACTATCTATTAAGAACGTGTTTGAACCATCAGCATTGGATTCTCAATAAAAGAGCCAGGGTGGTGGTAGAAGTCAAAGTTCAAAACACAGTAAAAAACCATCACAATTGAGTTTTTCAGCTTCTTCTTTTCAACTTCAGAAGTTTACCTCAGCTTCTTTCTTGAACATCGACATCATACTTGGATTGTCTGTAAGTACCATAAATGTTCAATTTTTTTTTTAATTCGTTGTAAATTTTACCTTTTGCACACAAAAAATTGATGCATAAATTGATTTTGGATAACTAGTAGCTAAATGCGAAAATCATGAATCTAATGGCAAACATCTTACGTGTATTGCTAGGAATATGTTTGCCATTAGATGCAAAAATAAAACAAATCTTATATAAGAAACTGTATCCAGAAATTATTATCATATATTCTAATATTATTATTTCAATTATAAAAGTAATATTCCCATAAGCAACATGAAAGTAAAATTTGTGCACTTGTAATAAAAACTATAAAAAAGTTTCCAGAATAAAAACTGTTTGCTACGATGAGTAAAGGCGCAACTGTGTTCAAAAACTTCAACCAAGACACTACAATGGTTAACTTAGCATGAGAAAAATGTTTGTCGATCTTAAAAATGAGGTTGTACGTAATTGTATATGACTTTAAAAATAGATATTACCAATTATAATGAAATTAATAATAAATGTTGTTTAAAAACAGCATAACATAACAAGCATAAATTTGTCTAAAAAGAATGTGTATCTAAAAAAATGTTTAGATACTCATTAATGATTTTTTTTTTTTTTTTTTTTTTTGCATTTGTATTTTATGCAGGCGAAAGATTTCGTATATATTATTTTTACACCGTGTTTTTTTTTTTTTCCATCGTATTCGCATAGTATATCTCGTTTTTTGTATTGCTTTTGTTTGTTTTATATATATTTATTGTGTTTTACTTTGGTTTCTTTTTGTCAGATTGAAGTTAAAAATTGGGGTGATTGGAACACGTGAATAAAATCCCCCTTAACAATGTCTTGTACTAACCCACTGGTGCGAGCAATTGGTTTTAGCAATTGCGCGACTTTAAATTATAATAAAACGCAGAGACAGTTCAAGTTTTATAAAAATTATATTTTATTAAACTGTGATATTAACTCTTCAAGTGAATCAAATTTACTTTGTATATGTTAAACAAAATCACTAATTCTATCAAGTTTGAAATATAAAAAAATGATTGTTTTAGTAAGCAAACTCATTTGAAAATTGCTTCAAACGTTTTTGCGTTATGAACATGTTTTTTTTTTGTACTTTTGTAAAGTGACGTACAGAGTTTTATTTACTATTATTATAAATTTGTTGTTCCAATATCTCTCCTTGTAATTAAGAATATATATGCATATTAGATTTAAAAAGCTTACTTAAATATGATTAAACGTTCACTTTCAACTGTGTATACATAACACCTCTGTTTAGTACAACACTTGGAGATCAAAAGTAAATAATATTAAATATGGCTGCCGTGTCAAATAACTTGCACTCAAGATTGCCTAATATCTATTGAATAATATTTCCTAGCGCAATAATATCGCTAAAGTTTTTTGGGTAAAATGTAAAGATAGTGTGAACGGTAATTTTATTGGTTAATTTTACAGAGCTTAACTCTAGTGTGAACATAATTAAGCTTTCACTATTAAACTCACTTGCAAACTTTTCACAACAACATTGAGAATACTTATTCTTGATAAAAAAAACTTAACGTTTCAAAAATTTTATGTTTATGATGACCAAAAAAAACAGTAACTTGATTGCTATTTTATCAACAGTCTCTTCATTTTTTATCAATCTATTCTTTTTTATTTTTTATCTGTTCATTTAGGATTTTTCCAACTAAAAGCCAGAAATTTCAATTTTATCTATCTCGCGTTATGTTTTTTTAAACGTCTTATTGGTAAACGTATCTTGACACTGTTCAGGCACAGAGTAAGCACAGGTGAAAGCAATCTATTTCACTAATTTTAAAAGAAAAAAACGCACTCGTTCATCGTAAAATTGAATGAAACACTCAAAGCAAGTAGATCAAAAAATATTTTTTGTATTCTTTCACTGGTGGATAAACTGAGTAGAAGTTTGGTTTTAGTTAATATAGGTTGGCAATTTAGGTTGCTGTAAAATGTAGTGACTAAAGGAACGACTTCATTAGGTTTCTTTTGTTTGAGCTGGTCCTTGTAGTTTTGCATTATGAAATGCTTTTTCAATAACAATGTCTGGATAATTACATTCTTTCAGCCATAATTTAAGCTCTGCTAAACGCAGGTTTTCGGTGATATAATCAGATGTAAATACAATTATTCTTTTTGCAAGACTATAAGGGATGTTCTTTTCGGTGTGGTAAGGATGATGACTGTTTAAATTAAGATAATCGTGTGTGTTTGTTTCTTTATAAAATATGTCAGTTTTGATATATTTGTTATTTTGAAGAATAACAGAAATGTCTAAAAAATTAATTATATTATAAATATTTTCTTTTTCAACTAATTCAATGCCATAGTCAATTGTGAAGGTAATTGAATTGTTTAATTCGGCGAGTGACAATTTAAATTTGTTTATATCTAAGTGTTTAGGCCATATGTTAAAACCATCATCAGCATATCTAAAGTAGAACTGTTCAATAGTATGAACCTCGTCATTCGAAAAAAATCTTGGTAGAATTTTTGGAAAAAGTATTGTTTCTTCTAAGAAACCTATCGAAAGACATGCATAGTCTGGTGCAAAGTCTGTACCCATGGCTGTACCTGTGATTTGGTGAAATAATTGATTATCAAAGAGGAAATTATTGTTTTTTAAAATAAATGATGCTGATTCTATAATGAAATTGGTAGTAATTCGTTCAGGTATTAGATTTTTATGTTTTTCAACCCAAAATTTTAATGCTTCTAAACCAAGGTTGTGGGGAATTGTAGTGTAAAGGTTAACAATGTCACATGTTAGTATAATACTATCTAGCTCTACTTTTCTAGGAATTTTTCTTAAGAAGTCCCAATCATCTTTTATATAAGTTTTTTGCTTCCGTACAATAGGAGATAGAATTACGTGCAGAAATTGGCTTAAATTTGACGTAGGTGAGTCAATTCCTGCAATAATAGGTCGACCCTTTAAATCGATTGGTGGTTGCATTTCAATAACTAGAGAATTAGACTCTTGAACTTTTTTGATTATTTCTTTACATTTGTGAATTTTGGGAATTACATAAAAATTGCTTGATTTCCATTCAAATTTTGTGATGTAGTCTATCTCGTTTTGTGTTAAGCATTTATGTTTATAAATCATTTTTAAAAGATTTTTGAAAACTAGTTTATCAGAGTTTAAGTTTGTTTTTTCATACGTAATTGAAGATGATAGATGATCTTGATAAACAAGCTTATCGCTGTAATATATAGAGTCCATCACAATTAAACTGCTACCTTTATAAGCTATTTTAATAACAATGTCTTTCATTTCTCTCAGCTCTTTAAGAGCTGTTCTTTCTTGTGATGAAATATTATCAACTGATAGATTTTTAATGGGATCAACTTGTTCGATTTTCAAAATTATTTCATTAAGTTCTGGAAGAGTTGATTTAACATTATAATTTGATTTCTTCTTTAAAATGCTAATATCATTATTATGGGTTTCATAAAATTTTTCTTTTAGTTTAAGCTTTCGAGTGAATTGTCTTATATCTGAATTAATGTGCAAAAAATTACCTTTAGTTGTTGGGCAGAATTTAGGACCTTTTATCAGAAGTGATATTTGGAAAGTGGTCAGGTGTTTGGTGGATAGGTTGATGACCTTAGGTTGTATTTTCTTGGGATTGTGCTTGTCCAGTTTTTTGAAGGTGCGCTATTTAACAATTGGTCATAATTTATAATATTATTTGATGAAGAATTAAAGTTTGCCGAATTGATATTTTCTTTCTCTTTTTCTTTTTGATGGTTAAATTTAGAGCTTCTTGAATTGAAATATAGACGATCTTTATCGAAAGCTAATTTAGTAGAAACAATATTTTTTTCCCATTTTTTATCAATTCGTTCTTTATCTTCATTTTTGCATTCTTCGTATCGCAATAACAATCTATCTTTTAGAGCTTCATTTGTTGCATGATTATTAATAAAGTTGGTAACTTCTACATCGACATTGTTAAGTGAAGTAAGAAAATTATCTTTACGTATTGTAAGTATTTCGCATTCTGATTTTAAACGCTGTAGGTCAAATTTTTTTATTACGTTTTCTTCTTCAGCTGATATCAGGTGTAGATTATCACTTCTGAACTTTTTAGGGATAACAAGTGGTTCTTGTTGTAAACAATCGTGATATATGTTTAGAAGGTTAGTGCATCTGATGTGTTTGTAGTATAAATATTTGTATTTATCTAAAGATTTAACAAAAAACTTTTGGTGTTGATCTTTAAAGTTCATATATTGTGTTTTAATGCTTTCACTTGACTTGTTATGATGCTGGTAACTTTTAAAACGATCTGCATTAGCTACACACATGAGACATTGTTCACAACAAATTAACTGGGACAGCTGCAGAACTCTAAAAGTTGATGCTAAAAAGTTTGATAGGAAAGTTCGTGAGGCACTCGAAATACAGTACCACCAATGTGCCCCTCAACAAAACGGTATCAATTTAGATGAGGGACAATATGCGTCAACAAAATTTTGGACACCATTTATGGCGCACTTACGTTAGAAAAAGATGAAAACATCCCATTGACATAAAATAAAACTGCCGTTTTAAAAATAAAATACAAAAAAACAAAAACAAAAAAAAAACAAAAAACTTTAAAGCTGAAGACGCTGGTCACAACAATCCAGCGAAAATTTCTTTAATAAAAATAAAAATAAATTTAGTATCGAGAGAAACTCGTATTAATTGATGTTTATAAAATAATAATAATAATAATAATAATAATAATAATAATAACAATAATAATAACAATAATAATAATAATATATATATGTATATATATACTATAACTTATTTATAGAAGTGAAAAAAAAATGTATGCATTTAAACTAAAGATCAGATGTGCATTAAAACTAAAGATCATGTTGCTATGTACACAATAAAAAGTTTATGTACACATAAAAGCATAATAATATTTTCAGGAACATTGTTTATTGCTGAAGTTTTATAAAACAGCGGTTTTAAACTGTTAACGAACTTTTGGATTTAGAGAAAGATAAGTAAAGATATAAAAAAGCTGCAAAGGTTTGTAAAAGAAAGTAAAGAAGATTTGTAAAAGAAAGTGAAAGTTTAGTAAAGATTTAAAGAACATCATATGCATTTTAATTCATCTTTTTCAACATTTGCAGAAATCGATAAAGTAAAACCTATAAATAAAAAAAGATGGTTCTGTTATCTATTTTCAATATTATTTTAAGTCGGTTATCTATTTTCAATTTAGAAAAAAAACAAAAGTGTTTGAGTCAAAAACAAACAAACAATTAAAAGTTAATTGTTTCATCTAAGAAGACGTAATTGTCTTTTTTGTGTCACTTTTTTATCTTATAAAGATAAAATAGAAACAAATTTATGAAATTAATTTTAAAAATACTTTATAAATTAAAAAAATAGTCTTACGAGATAGTTGTAAATGGAAAAAAGGTAATGAAGAAAAAAACAAAGTCATAAAAAACAACAAATCTACGGTCTGTCTTCACGTTTTCACCGTTTCCTAATATTTTTATTTTGCCGTAGCGTTTTATAATTTAATTATTGTTTGATTTTTCTTCATGAAAAAGGCTAGAAAAAATGTTGTCGCGCCACTGGGTGTAGAGCCAATCAGAACTTTTACTGTGTAATGATGTTTACAGCTTAAGTATGACGATGGTTGATTGTGTTAGCTATTATCAATATGCAACATTATCAAGCTTAACATAGCTTGGCATCTCAGTAAAAACTTCAATAACCTATTATCACACATATTTTTTTTGTGTGATAAATAGGTTTTCAGAACTTCTTGTGTTTATAGCGGTGTTTTTTCTTTAATATTTTTATTTTTAGACAAATTGATAAATTAGAATTAAGTTTGATTAAAATCTAACAGTTTTGATTGGAATTTTTATACCAAAAACTTATATTAAATTATCAATACTCTACTGTTACTGAATAAAACATTAGATCGTATTGTTGAAATTTTAATCTAATAGCTGTAATTACAGTATAATTAGGCTCACAGAATATCATAGTATAATTGTAAGCAGTAATTACAGTATAGTTGAGTTAAACAAAATTTATTTAAATTATATATGACCATTTTATACTTTGAGTTGGTTTGTTTTCCTTAAATAATATTTTTGTCTATAATAAAACTTTAAAAGTTTTTGTTGAACAGACTATTAGTTGCTCAGTATTTTGTGTAATCAACCTGTCTTTTTAATTTATGGCATGATTGTAATCTTTACTATTTTCTCAAACTCGGTAAAATTTCTATACATTTTTATGAGAAAACTTTTTTTTTTTTGAGATTCTGGTTAACACTGGGTAGTTTAATTGAACGTACAAAATTGGTTGTTCAAGCAATGTCTTCTAAAGACCATAAAACAATTCCATAACTAAAACCTCGTTTTCATTATAGTATGTGTCATGATGTCAGTAAATAGCTTTTTATAATATTGTTGTTATAAAATAATAAACATTGTTGGGAGCAATATTTATTTGCTTAAGTACATATCTGACAATCTGTGTAACTAATCTATAAGCATACATTTCAATAATCTATGGTTCTATTATTTGTTTTGAATTTTATTGTTTTCCGTTTTAATACAACTCTTATATTTAAGATCGACTACTTATGTGATCATATATTCCAACTCCTTTTTTACATCAAGAACATATTAATACCCGGTTGAACTCAATCGAATCTTTCATATGGTTGGTACTTTCTTTCAACTTTTATTTGTTTTGTGATTGTAGTTGTTATCCTCCTACAATCTTTGATTTAATAAAATATACCTTTTGCCCACCTCTTCTTCCTCTTCTTCGATTATAGTTTTTTAGGTTTTTGTTTGACTATTGTCTAAAGCCTATGAAAGATGTTTTATGGTTTATTTTACGGTTAAACATCAATTCTTTCGGTAATATATTTGGTATGTAACGAAGAGTAAATTTATACAAAAAAATAAAATTTTTAAATAAGAAAATAAATTTTTTAAATAAAAACTTTTTTTTATATAGTGGAAGCTAAAACAAAAACCCAAACAATTTGGCGAAGAGTTAAAATCGTTTAAATCCCCATTATTTGTTATTAATTTCATTGCACTCACAGAAGTTGTTTAGATTTTAAAACAGTTGTTAATTATAAAAAATTTTAACATTGCGCCTTGAATAACTTATATATTTTTTTGACATATTTTTTATTATTATTATTATTATTATCAGAATTAATCACAAATTTTCTATATTATTATCAGGGCCTAAGCCCCTGCGCCCCTCCCCTCCAGTATATATTCATACTTACAAAATATTCAAATGACGATCAACTAACTGGTCGCATTTTTAATTTTATAGAAAAGCAATTTCATAGTAAAAAGTCTGTTTTTGAGATAAAACTAATTTGTTCTCCGATCGACTCTGTAACTTTAGTTGACATTTTTAAATGTTTTTTTATTTGACATGAATACATTTTTAAATATTTCTTTATTTGACATAAACACATTTCTAAACAACTTTTGCAATTTTGGCAAAGAAGGAGGTTGCATTTGGAACTTTGGAAAGGAGACCAAGCCTTTCTAGTAAATTAACCTCACTACTAAGCAGATTAATCTTACTACTAAGATTAAGAGCAAGCTCTCTTACACTTTATCACAAATTAATTGAAAACTTTAAACGTAATAATGGAAAACACGCAAATTAATAATATTGCATAAAAATACAAAAATATTCAGTTTACAAAAAGAAAATTTAATAGATTATTGCAAATAAAAAAAATTACAGTATTTGACAAAGAAAAATCATTTCTAGTTTTGATAGTAAGTTGCGCTAAACTTAATAATCCAATAAGGCAGCAGTAGAAAATAAAAAAGTGCCTAAAATATGTGAACAAAATTAAAAAATAGATATTCATGAGTTAAACTCTTTATGTAAAACAAGATTGTGGTATTAGGAAGAAGAATGATTGAGTAAAGCAGCTGTAAATATTTTAACACACCAGATGAGCCAAGTGCTTTCAAGCGTCTTGTTGAAAGTAGTTTTAGAGTAAAAAATTTTTAAATGTTTTGTAAAAAAAGTAATGAAGTAGCTACCATGTTTACGCAGATTGATGTTTCGACCACAAAAAAATTTCACTTAATTGAAAACAAGTTAATCTTTTTTTTTTTTTTTTTTGTGCTAATGCTACTTTTAATTGTAACTATTAATTGCAACCAGCAACTAATATGTATAAACAAAACGCTAAGAAAACGTCTTTTAAACGTTTACTTAGGATCAAAAACTAATGAAATACTTGGACTTCAACAAAGCCGACTATGACGACAGCAAAATATAAAAACAAATATCAAACTCGTAAAATGAATCAAAACCGTCAAATGCAACAAATTTTAGATGCTAATTCATTCCAATATGTTACAATCCAAAAATTCTCTATTTTGGAAATCGGCTCTTTAAAACAGCATTATGCATAATAAAATTATCTGCAATTAAGACTGAATTCTATCTAAAAATCTAAACCAATTCATAATTAATTTTAATCATATTTAAACATAAAAACTTAATATTTCCTTTTGCTTTTGCTTTGTCCGCTTAAAAACTTATATTAATTTCAAAGCAGATGTTTTTAAATTTAGTTTTTATATTACACTTGCTCAGTTTTATTTTTTACTAACCAATTGCTGTATGAACTTTTGTATTTCCTATAAAATTAAAAAAAAAAAGCTTATAATTAATTTTATTTTTCATGAATCTACAACGTCATAAACTCATTTTTTTATCTTTTACTGATTTTGTTAAAGTTTGCTTTAAATATTATAGTTTTTAATTAAATTTTGAGTGTCATTTATTATCAAAAATACAATAGAGTATTTAAAACGTGTACTTAAAATAAATGTGAAAAAGACATTTATTTCGCGTACACGCTTAAACGCGTCATTTTTTTTCAATAAACTATAAAATCATAAACTAAGTTTATGATTTTATAGTTTAAATGATAATTAGTTTTATTTTTCATAAATTTTTCATGAATCTACATCGTCATTTCATGAATCTACAACAGTCAGTTTTTTTCCTAAACAATTTTCTAAACTAAAAAGTTTTTTGTTAAACGCTTGCCTTTACCTAAAACTCAAAACTCGTTTTAAAATATAATTTTATATTAAAAAAACGCAAAACAGATACTGGGTGTGCTATTTTAACCCTGGCAATGTATTTTGTATACCATATTTTTATTAATTGTCCAAATTTCAGATTAAAATTATTTACTGTGTGCCATTTTTTTATGTTGCGTATTAAAACATAAGAACGCATACAGCTCGTGAAATTTTGTTATGAAAAAGAGCTGTCAGTGACAAATAAAATTTTTGAATGGTAGAAATTAAAAGGTAGACATTTAGCCCCAAATAGAAACACTGTATTAACTGTCGTTTAAAAATTTGAATATACTATTCTGTGCTAGACTTAAAAGCAGTATTTGTACGCATCCAGTTCGGTCAGTAGCAAATATAGCCAGAGTGAAGAAAAGTATTGATCAAAGATCATAAAAATCTGTTAGACGTCAATTGCTGCAACTTTGCTTATCTGCATTTTTAATGAGATGAATTTTGAAACATGACCTTGATCTACACCCATACAAGGTTAAGTTAACTCAACAACGTCTTAAATTGGGGCCCTATTTTGTATGATTGGAGGCCTGTACTAAAATAAATTCAAAACAAAATGTTTTATGAATTATTTTTTTACTTCATTCTTTTAGCCAACCTTACAAGTTTTTATGTTTTAAAAAATCAAAAATTTCAATTTTTTACTGTGAGCTTGGCGATGATTTTCATACCCAGGTCCTACAATTTATGTGCATAGAATATAAAGCTCTATAATGGTTTCCAAGTTAAATTTTATTCAAAATTGACTAGTTATGCAGCCTTTTTACATACTTTTGTAATTTTTGGATTATATTGTTGTAAAAAGTTAATTTTGTTGTTTTTTATTTTTCAGGTTATGCTCTGATTTAATTAAAAATTATTTGGGTTATTTTTTTATTTTGAGTGACAAGCCCATTTAAAACAAACAAAAAAGATCTTAGCATAATGTACAGTTATGTTTATTTTAAGAAAATCGTGAAATTAAATTAAAGTTTATCAAAACTTCAAAATAACATCTGCGACAGCAAGTATTCTTAATATATTCGAAATATATTCAGCTAAAGTTCTCTTTGACAAATTTTTGCTCCTTTTCTATAAATTGAAAGTCGCTCAGAAGATACAACTTGTCTTAACAAAAGCAACTGATAAAGAGAACTTGTCTTAACAAAAGCAACTGATAAATAACTAACGTAAGCGCTACGTTTGTTTAAATGATGACTTTTATATTTATTTTTTATAATGTACCTCTTGATCTGTGACACAATCAACTTCTAAATTGACTGTCAAAAGGATTCTGGAAACACCTGTTTGAGATGCTCCAGGTTCACAGATGATTGTGTAGAGAGAAAAACAAGCAGTTAATCACAGATATTTGCATTCTGAGACAGCTGGTCGATAGAAACAAACTGATTTAACAACATAATTTTTACTAAAAATATAGTACCACGAATTGAAATTGATTGAAACATTAAATCTACGTGAGGGCAGTTACAAAACGAAAGCAAACAGTTTCTTGTTTGTTCAAATCCTTTGTTTTGGTATATTATTTTTTACTAGCCTTAGATTCTAAATACATCTAAATCACAAAGGGTTATAGATTATAAGCTGTTTTAACGTTTTAAAAGACATACTTTTCCATATTTTTAATTGCTCTATTAATCAGGGAGTTTTTCTTAATGATTTAAAAGTAGCAAAAATTATTCCTATACTTAAAGAAAGAGAAAAAACTAATGTAAAACACCACCGTCCAATTTCCATCCTCTCTGTCTTTTCTAAAATTTTAGAAAGAACTTTGCACAACAGAATATACAATCACCTATGGTCAAACAAATTATTATATAACATGCAATATGGATTTAAAAAAAATTATTCAACAGAGCATGCTATTATTCAGCTTACAAGAAGTATATCAGACTCATTTAACAATTCTAAATTCACATTGGGAATATTTATACAGGGCCGACAACATGGGTTTCAAAGTGGAGGGGCATAATGGTCAAATTCTAAAAAAGTCCCCTTTATCTTAAACTTTCTTGAAAAAAAAAAGTCTTTTAGAAAAAAAGTAGGGAGGCACGTACCCCCTGGCCCCCCGGAAATGTCGGCCCTGTTATTGATTTAGCGAAAGCGTTTGATACCATTGATCATAAAATTCTTGCTAAAAAATTAAAATATTATGGTATAACAAGTAATGCTTTAAATGGTTGAAAACTTATTTAACTAAACGTAAAATATTTTAAAGACCGTTATACTCATGCCAAGCCTCTATTATTTGAAATGAAAGTTTTTTATATATATGAACTTAATATTTTACTGAGGATTTTATTCATCAAAGTAACTATTTTCCCTTTTAAACGAAAGCTTAATGAACTCTTTTTTACAATCGAAGATTTAACAATATCCTTCTGATATCTTTTAGTAATCTTCCTTTTTACCCTCTATTTAAACATGAGTTTATAAAAATTATATATGTATCATTAACAACTGTAATATACATATATAATAGATATAACGCATCTTGTATTTATAACGGAGTGTTTTAAGTTTCTTACTTCGTTACTTATTTTTTATCTTGTAAATATCTTATAAATTTTAATACGAACATTTCTTAGCAGTAATTGATGACAAGACCGTATTGTCTTCTATGAGTCCCCGCTTTCTTTTATTTTTTGATAACGATCATTGTATATATATTTTATTATTATTATATACTTGTATTTTAAATAATGTAATGAAATCCTTATTTAAAATGTAATAAAAAGAACAAAATTAAAAAAAATAAATAAAAAAATGTCAATCTTACGAAAACATAAATACACTTTTTAATAATATGTCACAAGAATTATATTAAAATCTCATATTGGTTTAAGAAAAACAGATTGTCCCTCAATATTGATAAAACAAATACTTTTATACTGGACACTTTTATACCCAATATCCAGAAAAAACCCATTGTGAAATGAGCTAGCGACTAGCTAGCTTTATAGCGATTTTCAAGCGATTTTTTTTTCTTTTTTATATTTTTTCCTAATGTCTTAAACATATTTAAAAATTCGATTTTTAGTGTTGAGTTTATTATAATTATAAGAATATTTAAACTTTAAACATTGCGGTTTTGTAGTAATGTGTTGCTAGCTACATATCGTAGCTTTGTAGCTAGCTAAAAAATATCTACAAATCTAGAACTGGTTGATAGCTACAAAACAAAAAATTTTTAGACAGCGATTTTACTACGATATGACGCTAGCTACAGTAGCCAGTAGATCTTTAGCTTATTAAGCTAGCGATCCTCGTGGCCAAATCGTTGTCTTTATCGTTAAAATTATAGCTAGCTATTCGCTAGCCGGTTTCCCACCGAAATGCCTGCCAAATACCCGACATTTTTATTGGTAATATAATACTAAAAGGAGAAAAAGTTACAAAACTTCTTGGAGTTCTTGTAGACGAAAACTTATCCTGGAAACAACAAATTGATAATATCTCCATGAAAGTTGCTCAAAGTATTGGAATCATATATATATTTTGACATATGTTCAATAAACAACAATTAAAACAACTATATTATTCGTTTTTCAACTGCCCTTTAAATTATGCAAATATTGTATGGGAAAGCGCGTACAAAACTAAACTTAAATCTCTTTATTAGCATTAGAAACACACAGCTCGCAAAATTAATTTTTCAAAACGTTTTTCAAATTCAAAACCACTCCTGAGAGAAATAAAAGCCTTAAATATAGGGTAGACCGGAGAAATGCCTGTTTTGCTATAAATAACTAGTTTTTGAAGTTTTCCATGTTAAAACTCTTGGATGAACTGATATGAGATTCTAATTGTTAGTATTACGAAAAAACCACTTAGTTAGCTCGAAAATACATATTAAAACCAATATTTTGGCATAGCCGTTTTAGGATTTAGAGCTAGCAGTAGTTTGTAGGGTTAGGTTTCCGCCATCTTGTTCCACCGGGGTAACGCCGAAACACCACCACGGGGCAATGCCGACAGGTGTCGGTATTGCCCCATTATTTATAAAATATTTAAGGTGGTCCTATACTAGAAAAATCGAAAAAATGATTTTTTCAAAAATTACAAATTCTGAAATTTCAAACATTCTCCATTCCGAATATATACAAATCATTATAATAAGTTATATTTCAAATACTCTAAAATTGTAAGTTTTGTAACGAAGTTATAATTTTTCCCTAGCAACGGGTTTCTTATATTATATAATAACAGAAAGCAACACTCCATAATCATGACAGGAACCCCAATGAAAGCAGTTTTGGAAGAAGCTAAAAAGAAAAAAGAAATTAAAGATGTATAAGCCAAGCTTAGACTAGAAATTCTTATGGACAACCCTAAGGTGATACCTAAAGTCAAACTTAAATTCTTGAAGAATAGGACTAGCAATATTGGAAAAGTCGTGAAAACTAAAATGAACACCCATCCTAAAAACATATCCGCAGCTAAAAGAAAAACAACAAAGAAGAGGTGTTGCAGACAAATTTCTTTTGAAGAACCAACTTCTGAGGAAGATATTGATGAAACTAAACTATGTGATGATGACGAGCTTGACGACGGGATTGATTTATTTTCAAAAGACACTGAGATGTGTCTAGTTTGTGGTGAATATGGAAAAAAACTGAACTCTGGTATCATTGTGTTTATTGTGGAAAATGGGCGCATGCAGATAGTAGTGGTTATGATTCCCCTGAAAACGATATTTGTGACTTTTGCCCTACTCATTAATTTTCGATTTGAAAAAGGTTTTTTTTGTATCTCAAAGAGTTAACCTGTCTTACTTTGTTATTATCAATTATATACTACGTTTATTTACTCTATGAAACAATAAACATGTTTGGTAAAATAATTGTCTTATTAATTACTAATGTCGGTTAACCCCAAGGTGGTGTCGCAATTACCCCGGTGGCTGGGGAAATACCGACACTGTGCTTAAATTACGAAAAACATTCATGTAACATTTGTAATGTAAATAATTTTAAAACATTACATATTAATTTGATGCAGAAAATTAGGAAAAATCTTTAGGTACTTTTACCAAAATCGTAACTAACCTAGAAAAAATTATAAAAATCAAATTGTATTAAGGTGTCGGCATTCCCCCGGTCTACCCTACAAACTAAATGTTTATAGTATTTTATGTTTCATATTTAATTGTAAAAATCATTTATCTCCTGTATAATGTAACACCCATAAACAAATACAATCTTCGTAATGCAAAATATCTCCAAGAACCTTTCTGTCATACTAAATTTGAACAACTATTTATTTTTTATCGCGGTCCTTATTTATGGAATAAAATAGTTTTGCCTAATTTTGATTTGTCTTTGAAATGGAGTTCAAACGAAAATTAAAAAAAGTTATCTTTTTAACGGAAAATATTTCGCTTGTTTTTCGTTCTTTTGTTTCATATATTTTATCCAGTATATTTATATTTTAAATGCAGTTATATATAGTTTGTGTTAATTTGTTTTATTGGTCAATTTGATTTTATAATAATTATTATAATATTTTTTTTTTTTTTAATGTATTTTTTGTTCCATAGTATACATTTTCGTGATTACATAATAAATATTCGTTAAGATTGAATATACATATAAATATATATAAAATAAAAAATCACAAACATAAATAATAAACAAACTTCTGTAATACGAACTGTAAGAAGAACGCGGGAAACTTGCAGAAGACCAAAAGGTCTTATCATCAAGAACCGCTTTACATTGTCATACATATATATATATATATATATACGTATAGAAAAATTAAATTATTTACAAAATTTTTACGTTAAATTGTTACATTATAATTGTATTAAAGTGTAAGATAACAATTATACAAACATGTATCGTTACTTTTTTTTAATATTACCACGTTTATTGCTAACGCAATGTTTGAAACATATATTAAAGTATATTAAAAAATAAGAGTTTATATAAGAAGCTAGCAGTGAACAAATTTAGAAAAAATCAGTAAGTAAATTTTTATACTTTAAAATACTCTTTTTAATAGTTTTTTTAAAGCCATTTAAGTTTTCAAGGTTAATAATATTTTGATTAAGTAATAAAAACTTATTCCAGATATGAGGTGCACGATAAGTAATTTTAAATTGCACAAGCTTAGTTTTGCATGAAGGCTCAAAAAGGGTACTATTTGTGCGCAACAGGTATTTATACTCGAGCTTTTGTTTATAAAGACTATAGAAAATTGAAGGAGTTTTTAGCATTTTACTATTATACATAAGACTTAGAACATTATATATATTTAGTTCAAACAATGTTAGTAAAGACATCTGTTCAAAAAGAGGCTTTGTGTGTTCGTTTTTATTTTTAAAATTAATTACTCGTATAGTATGCTTCTGTTTACGATAGAGAGGTTCTAGTTTGCTTTTATAGGTACTACCCCATGCTGTATTACCGTAATTTAAATAACTTTGAACAAAGCTATAGTAGATTTGTTTGAGTAGCGGCTTTTTCAATAAATGTCGTGATCGGTATATTATTCCGATACTTTTAGATATTTTACTACTTAAATTGGCGATATGTTTATTCCAATTTAGATTTTCGTCAATAAAAACACCTAAAAATTTAGTAACATTATCCCTACTTATTTCTCTATTTTCAATAAACAATTTTGGACGAGAAGATTCAACTTCTTTTTTTTTATAAGAAGAATGAAATAAAGAAAACTTAGTTTTACTTGAGTTAATAGAAAGTTTATTTGCCCTTAACCATCCAGAAATTTTTTCTAATTTTTGATTCATTTCTACGCACAGTTCATCACATTATTTGATATTGTAAAGAGCACATTATTTGATATTGTAAAGAGCTTCATGATAAGATCGTATGATCTTCTGGAAGTCCAGCCGATTGTATTTGTTATAAAGTTATTTGGCAATTGTAATTTTTTATTGAAAGCAAATAAATATACATAAAAAAAAAAAAAAAAATTCTCCATAACTTTATACATGTTTTAATTTACAATGTAATGCAAAATGCTCATTCTCCATAATAAAAATCAATGCATTTTTGAGACACCGCCAAGAAATTAATACCATACTGAAAATCCAGAAAAACTATTCAATATTGTGGTTTTTTTTATTGACTATGTGTTTATTAGCCATTTAACTCGAGAGAATATGACAGTCAGTTTCATAGAATGACGTCATAAACCTAATTCATGAACTAATTATGTATCGTTAATTTTTGCTTGCAAAATTTCGGGTACATAAAAGCAAAATATAACAACTACAAAAAGAAACGTGGTTGGCTTTTTTAAAATAAAACTTTTAAGTCTTGAAAACATTTATTTTGCTTAATTTTGTTATAAGCACTTAAAATAGTTTTAGGATAAGTTCCATAGCTTGAACTTTATATACCATTTGACTACACTTGCATGCTTTTTTAGAAGACAATTTTATTACAAGTTTGTTTTCCACTTTTTTACATAAAAAAATGACTCTTTGCACCATTAGAGAACATAAATATAAATCCAAAAACAATCAGACACATAAAGCAATAAACGAAACAAAGTTTTAACATCACCAATCGCAAGTTGTTCAAGTGCAGTTCAATTGCAGTTGTTCAAATGGTCATGTTTGATAATGAATACTACTCATAAGGTTAAGAATAAAAAGGAAGAATATGTGAACAAATATACTGTTATTATGAACTTTTCTATTTAAAAAAGAATGTTTAGTAAGTACATTTGTTACCACGAATTTGGAATTATTTTGCAAATAATTCCAAACAAATTTGGAATTAATAAAAGTAACTGTCATTGCTTTTTTAGAAATAGGAAAAAGTTATACATTTTCTTCATAAATATACCAAGACCATTGATAAAAAAGCGCTCAATCCATAAAAACTTTTGAATGTTCATAACAAGCAAAGTAGATAAATTTCAAAATAGCTGCTATATTAGTATTTTTTTTCTATTTATTTTTATAATATATTTTTACTGCCACTATTCTATTCACTATTCTACAGTGAATATTGCTTGAATTTATTTTATAATTTTATATTTTATGTTTATTAATAATATATACTTATACATAAAACTATTTTTGATTAATTTTCGAGTTTTCTTTTTATAATTTTCTTTTGATGGATGTTAACAATAAAAATGCTAGTATTGCTGATTGCCATGTTTCTGTTTATGGAACATGGCAAAATAATATTTATTATCGATTAACGGTATTAATATTAACTTTAATATTGACAAATAATCAAAAGTTCATTGACAAATTTGTTCTATAAAAATGATGTAACTTTTGAAACAAAAGAAAAACCCTCGTTATAGTAAAATAGTAACGTTTGTCTTAAATGTGACTCCTCACATAATGTTGGTAACAAATATCAGCCATACGATCATAGGTTGGTCTTGATAAAAAGTATGCGTTAAATATGTTCAAAAGCGTATGGGAAAACGATTGTGAAACTTTTGTCAAATAATAAAAGTAAATTAAGTAAATTGTCAGATGAAGGAAAGATAAATGATAAAGTTGTAGTTACTTTACAGACAGTAATTAGGAAAAATTACACAAGCATTTAAAAAATAAAGATATATGTTTGAGCTATACTTTTAATATAACATAAGTATTATCAATGAACCAGAATGACATAAATTTTGTCTATAATGTAATAGCTGGTGGAAGTGGGTGTCAAATAAAATAACAGGTAAATCAAATTACAAAAATTTTAAAAATTTGAAACCTATATTTTAAAGTTTGAGCAAACATGAACTATTATCCAAGAGTTGCCAGGACACACACAATATTATTGAGGCAGTCAATAATATCATTTGCAAAAAATGTCCTAAATATGTTTATGTAACCCAAAGTATTGTTGAAATAGCTGTATCATCTGCTGTTTTTGAGTTTAATTATGAAGCAAGTGGCATATATAAAAATTTTAGAAAACCGCAATTAAAAACTGATCAGTTTATGGACATTGAAACAAAAAACAAAAGAAAAATAACTCAAATTGAATAGGTTATATGATAAAATTGTCGTTCATAATAGGTATCAATACAAGAAATTTGTCAAAATCTATTTAAAAAGGATCAAAGATAAAGAAAAAGAACAAAGAGCATACTCTTGATTTTTAGAATGATTTAAAACTTTCACAAATTATTTCTTGCTGTGTTGTTCGGGGTTTGTAAATGAAGTTCTAATTTTTACCTCTAATGTTTTCTTTATTATTTTGGCCGATTTTAATTTTTATGGAAAAAAATTGTTCCTTTAAAAATTATTTACCCGTTTTACACAGAAGTGGTTAAATCTCTTAATAATGTTCACAGCAATTTTAAAATCTCTCAAAATTCGAAGCCAATAAACTACTTAATATAATAATATATTATAATAAAATAATCAATAACTTTGTGAAGATTTAGAATCATGTTTGAGAAACTTTTCAAGTGTACTGAAATTAATAATTACTCCTTAATTACTATTTTTTTTTTTAATATAAAATTAAAAAGTAGAGCTTAATTAAAATAAAATTTCATTTATTAATATTTTATATTTATTAATAGTTTATAACAATTGTTATTTTAATGGGAACTGCTACCTCATTTTTTTTTTTTTTTTCAATATTAAAACTACATTAAAAGTTGTCGCCAGATTGTAGTCAAAAAATCCTAAGAGTTTATTCCATTGCGAAAAATTTAAGACCGCAACTATTAATCGTAAAAAATTTTTTGTATTAATTTAGAAATAGTTTGATGCTAGACCTGCTTTTGCTACTGCATACGTCACTTTGGATAATTAACCTGCTTTAGCTACTGTATAAGATAGATGTGATTTTGTAATTGTATACGCTGTTGCGTACGACAGATTTGTCTTTGCGTAGGTCACTGCATACGGCAACTCTGCATTTTTTGCCATATGTTTCTCTACTGATTACAGTTCTCTTTTTGCAATTGCATGTATTATAAACAAAGTTAAAAACAAAACAAAAAATATCTAAAATACAGCATTTTCTTAATTTTTCTCATTCTGATGTAAATTTTATAAACAATAACAAACTTTGCGCGATTGTATATACTCACTGAATGATTAAATGAGAAATAAGAATTATTAAAATACCAGCTGTTAATCAATTAAACCTCTATTAAAACCTAACCATGCTAATGGATTAATAAAAATCTTTCTATTTGTTTTCATAAAAGAAACAGAGTCAGATTTAGAAAAGGGATTCAGAAACACTTAAATGTATGTAATAATCACCATGTGTCGCTAATTCTTGTTTATTTCTTCAGCTTCGAAGAAAAAAATTATAACAATATTTAAAAAATTTAATGAACAAAATGGTTTTTACAAGAAGAACACAACATTTAATACATTTATAAATATTTTGTACTTATGAAATACGCTTTTAAATGAAAAAAGAGTTAAAAAAAAGGTATATTATTGTTTTTACTGTGTAGTATATTCATGTTTTTTTGTAAATCTATGATATATAATCTTGACAGCTTATCTTAGAAATAATACGAAGTATTTAAAATACGGTTTATATCGAAATGTAAAAACAACATAAACAATTACGATTTTTTGAAACTTTCAGTGTTATATTATCCAATATTGTTTAATTAAAAAACAGTTATTTTATCAACTAAATGAACAGTTGTAAATTCATTGGAAGTTATTTCAATCAGAATAGAAAAGATTCTATGGTAAATGAAAAAATCTAGTTGTTGTGGTTGTAAATTATTGATGTTTTATTAAGTTAATAATAGTAAAACAGATATTGAACTATGAAATAATAAAAAAATAATGGTTTTCCCTCATTTTCGAGAGTTTTTCTGGGAAATGGCGGAAGTGTTTTTATTGTTGCTTAAGTAAACGAACTTTATAAATAACTTGCATCCACTTAAATTTAACAAGGTTTCATTCATACAATTAATTGAGATTATTATTTTTATTTATCGTCTTAATTTCAATTAAATAAACTGCATTATATACATACACACATACATACATACATACATACATACATACATACATACATACATACATACATACATACATACATACATACATACATACATACATACATACATACATACATACATACATACATACATACATACATACATACATACATACATACATACATACATACATACATACATGCATACATACATACATACATACATACATACATACATACATGCATACATACACACATACCTACATACATACATATATACATACACACATACATACATTCATATATACATACATACATACATACACACATACACACATACATACATACATACATACATACATACATACATACATACATACATACATACATACATACATACATACATACATACATACATACATACATACATACATACACACATACACACATACATACATACATACATACATACATACATACATACATACATACATACATACATACATACATACATACATACATACATACATACATACATACATACATGCATACATACACGCATACATACATGAATACACACATACATACATAAATACATACATACATACATACATACATACATAAATACACACATACATACATAAATACAAACATACATACATACGTACATACATACATACATATATTCGTGCATTTCTGCATGCATACACACATATACATACTTACATTACAAACTTGTGTGTTTTTTCTTATAGATAGAAAATAAATTAAAAAATTTAAAAATAGTATCTTAATGCCAATTCAAAAATAAAAATTTATTAATAGTTAGGATAATATTAAAAAAAAAAAAAATTAAGATATATTATATACTTTAGATAATTTAATATATCTACCTTGTCTATATATTTATTTAAAAAAGAAAAACATTTGTTATCTATTATTAAATATTTATTTTTAAACTGATACTTATTATATTAAGTTGCGTTATCTATTATTTAAAAATATATTTATATACAAATACTATATTTACACACGGTGGTTAAGTAATTTTTAAAAATAAAACTTGCTATGGAGTTTGAATATAAAATTTGAAGTAACAATAAATTACGTCATGCAACCAAGCAACATTATTTGTTACTTTAATCTGCGTGACCGGAAATCCATTTAATTATTAACAAATGAATCTCTAAAAAACAAAAACAATCTTGTCTGAGTAAAAAAAAAAAAATAAAAAAAAAAAATAAATGTGAAACTATTTGTTTATTTTGTTATAATTGCATTTTGATTCATGCATTATTCAATGGAAATAGTATACAAAAATTTATTTTTATTCAAAAAAGAACGTTTTAAAGATTATGCTGCTTTACTCAAAAACATTTATCATTTTAAATTTGTAATTTCTACTAAATAGTCTCTAATCTTTATTTGATTCCATTAGTATATTTTTATGCAGCTAAAGAGTAATTATGTTATTGCGAAAAATACATCAATTTATAACAAGAAATCAAAATTCTCTCTTTCTCAACGTTAAACCTTCAATTAATAAAGCTTGAAATTAATGCGGTCTTTAAAGTTACTTTTTTGATATTTTTTTTAAAATACGCACTTGTTCTCTGTTACATTATCAAAATCCTAATTGACTAATTATGTAATTACGTAATTTATGCATAGTTTTTTTTTGTTTCTATTATTTTTACTTAGTTACAATTTAAGCTACGTAAATTAATGTGCTATTGCGAATGTTTTAGGGATTTAGCAATGATGACCGATCATATACCTACTATGAACTTTACTTCTGACACAATGCCTGAAGTTATAAACAATGGTTTCTATAAAATTGAAAATAAAATAAGTCATTACCTAAACACTAACAAAGAGTTCACGAACCAGTTTGTAATAAACTACTTGCATTCAAATACCGAGTTTGCAGAACAATATTTTATAAAATATGCATCCATGGATTTAATTGAAAAATGGTACGATGTACAAATGACTGATAAAATAAAAGGTTCTCGAAGAAAGGTTTCCACAAACAGTATTAACGATTTTGAAGGTGAGGTGTTTCCAGTAAGCAAAGTATCTTTAGAGAGTAATCCTGAATTGGAAATTGAAAATAACGATTCTGATTCAAACAAATTCCCAACAAGTATTCTGCGTAGAAAATCTGAACCATATCGGCCAGACGTTAAAATGGAATATTTAAATCCGTCCTCAAATGAGAATGCATTAAATTCAAACTGCTTATCTCCGAAGTTACGCGTACTATCAAATAAAAAGCATCGAACAAAATCCGACGACGATATTATATGCGATAATCAGTCAAATAAAAAATATGAATTTATAAAGGACGAAGAAACGGACTCTAGATGTAAAACACGAAATTTGTTACGGTTTATACAGTCGTCTGTTTACTCAGGGTCTGCTTCGGCGAGGCTGGTAAATTTTGAAAATCGCATGCAAAAAAGGCAAATATGCGAACACGACGTTATGTTCGATGTACTTACAGATATAACGACAGATTTAAGTTTAAATAGGACATGTCTAAAAATCGTTTTAAACTTTGGATTTTTATTAAATTTTGATAAAGCATCTTTATATTTAGTGGAAAAAAATGAAAGTGGAAACTTTTTGAAACAAAAAATTCATAATGTAAGCATTGATGAACACATTGGCTACGAGAGCTTTTCGTTTCCAGGGTTACTCGAAATTCCTTTTGGAAAGGGACTGATAGGACAAATCGCAGTTCTCGGAGAAAGTTTTATTTGTAATGATCTCAGCAAGGTAGGTTTTTAACACATAAAATAAATAACATCCTTGTTTTCGCCTAATAAAAAGATTCAGTTGTTGGTAAAGGAAAAATAAGAGTTGTAGTAAATAAAAATAAAAGAAAGCTAAGCAAAGTTGGCTTTGTCAATGCCAATTTTTTAGTTTTTTGTTTTAAATAAGTTGTTTTAAAAGAATCCCCTAATACTTCAATCAAATACGTAAAATAGTTTCATTATAATATTGATTGATTTGTTTTTAGATTTCATTTTAAATATCAAAGTCTATAATATAGGCTATCCTATAAATTATATATAGGATAGCTCATGGTGTACATATATATATATATATATATATATATATATATATATATATATATATATATATATATATATATATATATATATATATATATATATCTATATATATATATATATATATATATATATATATATATATATAAACATATATATATATATATATATATATATATATATATATATATATATATATATATATATATATATATATATATATATATATATATAAACATATATATATATATATATATATAAACATATATATATATATATATATATATATATATATATATATATATATATATATATATATATATATATATATATATATATATATATATATAAATATAAATATATATATATATATATATATATATATATATATATATATATATATATATATATATATATATATATATATATATATATACATATATATAAACTATATATAAACTATATATTATACTATAACCCATATTAGATACAAAATAATAGTAGTGTTTGCTTCCTCAATATACAGGGAAAGTGATCACCACCATAATTTTTTAAATCAACAATAGCTTCTCAATTTAGGGACCCAGTGGAAAGGTGTCACTTGCCACTATATTGTATTTTGTCAGGAAAAAAGAATTAAGAAAAATCTATATTTGGATAGTAATTTGAATTTGATATTCATTCTACTATTAATTGTTACAGTAAGTAAAAAAGTGTTTTTTAAATACTATTGATTCTAATGGTACTTGATGGTATCAGTTGTCTTTGTGTACTAAAATCACTTCACAGATGACATGTGCCCTTTTTCTATTGGGCTCACAATTGCACATAAAATAAATAACGTCAAAATAATTCAAAATGTTATTTACAAAAAATGAATTATTTAAAAAAAAAAATTACTATATATCAAAAAAATATGTTCAACATTCTTTTTTTGACAACAATAGAAAACTAACAAATTATATTATCAGAAAGATAAGAAATGTGTTAATTTGATTTATTTTTAAATTTATTTTAGTCAATTTCAAAAAACTCTTGTCTAAATTGAGGCTGTATAAATATGCAATTATTCTTTTTATTACATAAACCAATTAGAATTTAAAATGTTTTATCAAACTTCCTTCCTGTAAAGTTAGTAAAAATGCTGTAAGCATCTGCTTATGAGATTGATATTAATTTAGAACTTTAGTTTTTAAGTTTTTTAAGAAATTTTATATAACAGTTTATTGCATAACAATTTATCAAAAATTTTGTAAATTATATAATATCTCTTAATATAGTTTCTGAAGTTTGAATCTAACAACAAAATATTACAATATTTCAAATCAAAATAATAATATACTAAATAAAATATTAAACTAAAATGAAAAGTATAATGTTAATATAAATACATCCTCTGTATTTTTTTTATTTATTTATTTAGCTAATTTAAAATTCTTTACAAGTTTAATGTATTTTTGTAGTTAAAATTTCTCTAATGTTTAATGAGTTTTTTTTTTGTGAAGTTTTTTGATTCTAGTTTGCTAAAACTATTAAAAAAATAGTGATTTTTGCCATGCTCGATTTGATTGGTAACTTCTGTTAAAGTAACCAGCTTGTCTAGTGTGTAAATGTATTTGTACTTGTAAATGTACTTCACAATCCTTCACATAGAAAGGCATAAATAATTCATTTTCACTTGGTGTTGTATTATGAATAAAACATAATGCTATAATTATTCTATCATTATTCAAATTATTATCTAAAATTATTTAATTTTTCATACTGATCAAATAAATTAATTTTAAAAGTTCTGTTTTGTGAGTTGACTAGTTATATTTCAGCATAATTTTCATTGCTTTGTTTTGAAATTTTTTTAGGGTATATAGTTATCATTATTTACCTCAAGAAAAATAGAGGCCATATACCTCAAGAAAAATAAAGTTGAGAAAAATAGAGATAAATAATAATACCACATACCTCAATAAAAGTAGAGGCACACTGTTGGTAGTATAATGGTTTGAAAGTTTAACTTTTTGGTCCAAATTTTTAGCTATTTGCTTATTCTAGCTTTATTCATTTATACAAAGTTTATGGGAATATACGCTTAGTTGTTTTTTTTTTATAGATTGTTTTAGATTTTTAGCATATTGGTCATTTAAATGAACATTAATGTTGAAGTCACCAAGAATGATAACATTTTTGAATGAAGCATATTAATCCAATCATCTAAAAATTCCAAGAAGGTGGTTTTGTTCTCCTTAAGAGATTGTGCAAAGTACTATAATGAAAAATAACATTATTATTGATTAGTTCAGTAGATAATAACCTAAAAATGATTCTAAATTTATAAAAGAATAGCCAATATTTTCAAGCTCTTTATCACATTAGGTGATTTTAGTTAGTCTAAATATGTAAGGTTTCTATTTTCATGTTAATTTTTTAGAATATTTTTTAATTTGTTTTAATATTTTTTTATGTTAGTTCTTTTGACAAATTTGATTGTAGCCTTATTTCATTTATTTAGGGAGTATAGGTAAAGCATTAAAATTAAAATATTTTGATGTTTTTTTGATATGTTTTTATTTTGATATGATATAGTTTCATTTATTCAGTAAAATTAAAGTTCAAAATAAACAGTTACAAAGCATTTTCAGAAGGATTATTTTTGGAAAAATGAGGTGGTTTTGTTGTTTTTAATAGTGTTTGTTATCCTACCAATCTGTTTAAATTTGAAAGAATATTTGTGATAAACCATTGACAGCTGAGGTTCATCACAGTCTTGCAAATATATCCAGAATGGTAGCATAAAAAGCACTATTAAATGTAACAATGCTGGTTTTATTTACTAAAATTAACATACTGATAATTTTTTGTATCTTTTCATTTTATAATTTTAATGTTTTATCTATACAGCCTAAAAATTATGTCCAGTTCACACACCAAGAAAAACTATGGTGTTGCTATGGAACATTTTTGATTAGTATGATAATATGGCATTCTCAATGGCGAGTTATAGTAACTGGCCATCATGCATGTCAGATTTAACTGGACCTTTAAAAGGAATATATATAAGAGAATGTGTTTACATTTGGCATAATTAAACTTCAATTCAATATTCAAAAAGAGATTTAACAAGTAACACCAGAAATTTTAAACATAATTATAAAAAACGCTTTAAAAAGAGCATGACTAAGCAAAGATAAAAAAAACACTAATGCTAAACATTCTTTAAACAATGTTTCTTTTGCGTAGAGATGCATAAAAACTTGTTTTTTTTGCTAAGGAGAGTTGGAGTTTTATTAAGGGTTTTTGTTGAGTTTTTTTTTTTTTTTTTTTTGGCTTTTAGCAGTGTTTTATAGTGTTTTGCTTACTTTTTTTCAGACTTTTCTAAAATAGTTCTAATTAGTCCTGTTTGAGTTTTTTAGATTCATTGTTAGATTATATTAAAATTAATCTAATTTTATTAAAATGTGAACTATTCTAATTTTATTAAATTGTGAGCTCATAAAAGTAAGAGAGTTAATAACATACAGATTTTTTTTGGTAAAATGGTTTACCAATTGTTTGTTCTTTTCAAAATTTTAATTTTGCAAAATTAGAATTTTGAAAAGAAAATTGTGATTCTTTTTCAAATGATTCAAATTCTTGGTCAAGTGACTAATCATCTAAAATATTTGTTGATTCTTTTGGTAAGATTGGTTATTGTGGTAAACACATGCCTATTGCTTTAAGTTTTAAATTTTGAAATACAAACACTAATTTTCCAGCTTTTTTATTTTTCAATCTGTTTCTTCTGACACTGTAAATATTTGCATCAATGCTATTTATTTTGGAAGCACTTGTAGCTTGAAGCTAAAGGATTTTTGCAGTTACTTATGATAATTCAAAAGATGAATGTAAATTTTTTCTGCCAATTTGGAGAAATTTGTCAATAACTTTCTATAAAAAACAATTTGAAAAGACTCTTACATTGGTAATTTTTTAAATCAGACATCAAAATATAAGTTGGTAAGCTGGTATTAAGCAATTTTACAGCAAAAATTTCTATCAAATATTTAAAATAATTAATAAAACTTTTTACTTTGTTTAAAAAAATAAAAACATAATAATATATAAATAACTACCTTTATGCTTGGGATCAGTTGATAAGCTGTCATATGAATTTCTGTTTAGCAATTTTTTTGCTTAACAGAAAAAATTTCTTCTTTCTCTTCTTTTGTTAAAGAACTGCTTACTATGTCTTGATTATTATTATCTTCTATTTTATAAAAAAATTTCAACTACAGATTACAACATTGGAGTGTGGTCTTTTGTTGTCTTGACTGATAACAGAGATTATTTTTCTGTTTACTCTCAAAGCACACCATAATGGAATCCCACCAAAATCATTATAAAATATCATAAATAGATTTGAATCACATATCTTATTTTGATAAAAAAAGGTTAGAATTAGATAGATTGTTTTAAAATGTGTTATAATTAATTGTATAAAACTTACAATTACCTGTTTTTACTGGAAGTTTCAATGAAGTGCTTGATTTAACTGTTGATTTTTGAATTTCTCTAAGTATTGCACTTAATATGTGAAATTTTTTGATTTCCTTTTCAATGCCTGTTGCTTGTAACATTACAAAAATAATAAATAATAATAAATAGGTAGTTTTATAAAATCATTAAAAAGCAAATTGAGATCCTAATACTGTATATATCCAAAGCAATTAAGGTAAGAACAGCTCTCTTTTTATAATTTTCATGCCTTTTCTATATTTGCTTTATTATCTATTATTCCATGACCTTTTTATGAAAAATTTCATTTAATACCCTATGTATTTAATCTGCTATGTATTCACCAGAACGACTCGATGAACCTGAAAAGCCAAAAAGTGTGTTAGACATTTTGTATCTTGTTGGGAGCTTTTAGGCTGGGAGTGAATTATTTAAAAAAGTTTTCCAATATCTATTATCAACTAAACATAGATGTGCATCAAATGATTCCTATAACAACAATAATCTCAGATAAACATTTATTCTATACAAAAAAAAATATTTATACATTTTTAAGTTGTTTAAGGCTATCAAACATGGAATAGGACTTACCACTTTTGTAAATTGGTTCTAAATGTTTTATACTGTCTTAAGTAATGTTTATTACATTTGTGCTATTACAATGCTTACTTGAAATAAAGTTTTTAAATTTGTTTATTGTTTTACTTTGTATTGTTTCTGTAGTAGTTTTTTCGCATGACTATGTCATTATTTAAAAATTTGTATTTCACTCTGGCTCAATATTTTCTATACTTTTTAATATGCATTGCTATTTGTGTTTCACTTTTTGACATTAAAATATTTTTGACATTTGACATGAAAGTTTTGAAGAAAATAGTTTTTAATTCATAAAAAAAAATTAACAAAAATAGACAACTCTGTTACATTGTTACTATATTTTGTAAGAAAAGTTTTTCTTTAAATAAATTTTTGCTGTTCTTCGATTTTTATTTTTAACTAGCTGAAATAATTTTTAACTAGCTGAAATTCATGAACAATTGCAGAACTTATAAGACTTTCATGAACACTCGCAGAACTTATAAGGCTTTCATGAACAATTGCAGAACTTATCTATTAGGCTAGCGCAGATGTATTTTTAATACATTGTTTCCAGTTTAGGATATTGAATACTAGATCTTCTTGACTCAATGCATGTGTTTTGCTTGTGTCTCTGTTTTTATGACTAGGCAACTCATTCTATTATCTTCTAATTAGGGTACAGATCTAAAACTCAGTTTTATGGTTCTGAGGCCAGCTGGTAGTCAAGTTTCTCGAACTCTGTGGTAGCTCTCAGAGAGGCTGATACCATCAACAGCTAAAAAAGTATTAACAGTGCCATGTTGCGCATGGTTGGTGTCCCTGTTTGTACTTTTGGTAAAATAAGTACCAAAAACAATATAACACAAAAAACCATCATCACCAAGTTCTCTAAACCTATCATTCACTAATATTCGTGGTCTTCGAAATAACTTTCCTTCTGTTGAGTCTTATCTCTTGCAAAGTTCACCTGACCTACTTGCTCTTTGTGACACTAATATGAGTTCAGCTGTCTCATCTTGCGATCTTAGTGTTGATGGTTATCTTCCGTTAATTCGTAAAGACTTCAATAGTCACATGCTTGGCCTGGGCATTTACATTCGTAAGATTTCACCCATTCATCGTGAAACTAGGTTTGAATCCACAGACTATTCTTTCATGTGCTTTCGTTTAGCACCACTTCACTCTATCGCCTTTCTCTTTGTTCAATATTGATCTCCTTCATCTCAAGACTGCATTCTTTTTGATGTTATTTCTAATCAAATTGACCAAGCCCACTCTCACTATATCCATCAGCTAATACTGTTGTTGTAGATGACTTTATTGCTCATCACACTGAATGACTTGGCTCTAGTGTCAGTGACTCTGCAAGCATTAAAGCCCACAACCTTTGCCTTTCTCAATCTCTAACTCAAATAGTCAACTTTCCAACTCGCTTTCCAGACAACCCAAATCATTTACCTTCTCTACTCAACTTATGTCTTGTTTCTGATCCTAGTCAATGCTCAGTTTCTCCACATTCACCCTTAGGTGCTTCTGATCACAGTTTGATCTCTCTAAAACTAATATCTCATTCTTCTTCATCACCTGAATCCCTCTATTATTGTACGTCTTACAACTACCTTAGAGCTGACTGGGACTCTTTCCGTGATTTTCTTCATGATGGCCCTTGGGTAAAAATCTATACTCTTTTTAATTTACATTAATGATCTTCCAAATGTTCTCACATCTAAGGTGGCATTGTTTGCTGATGATACTACCATTTATTCTTGTCGTGATAAGAAGCCAACACTCTCTGATTGTTTGGAGGGGACATTTGAGCTTGAAAAGTATCTCACTTCTGCTACAGCATGGGGCTCATAGTGGCTGGTGAACTTCAATACAGATAAAACTCAATTTTTTTCAGCCAATCGTTATCACAATGATCTAGATCTTCCTATATTTATGAATGGTGATGTACTCAATGAGTCATCTACTCTTCATCTTATAGGATTGACTCTTATTTCCGATCTTTCTTGGAAACCATATATCCAATCAGTTGCAAAATTAGCATCTGCTAAGGTTGCATCTCTTTATCAAGCTTGACACTTTCCTTTTTCGGATTCTATTCTCTATCTTTATAAATCTCAAATTCGGCCTTGTATGGAATACTGTTGCCATATCCGGGGCGGATCTTCTAATGATGCGCTTTCTCTTTTAGACAAGGTGCAAAAACGCATTGTAAACAGTTGGACCTGCTGTAAATAGTTAGACCTGTAAATAGTTGGGCTGTAAATAGTTGGACCTGCTCATGCAGCCAACCTCCAACCATTATCACATGGTCGTAATGCTGCTTCCCTTTCTCTTTTCTAAAAATGAGCTAGCGTCTCTTGTGCCCACTACTAAAATTTATTCTTGTGTTACTCGTCATTCAATTAAGTCTCAACCTTTTTCTGTGACTGTTCCTAAGTGCTCCAAAAACTCTTATTTGTCTAATTTTTTTCTCAAACATCTGTTCTTTGGAATTCGCTTCCGTCATCTTGCTTTCCTGATTCATATAATTTACAATCCTTTAGGTCGTCCATCAATCGTTATCTTGCTCTACAATCATCATCTTTTCTCTTCCATTAGTACTTTAATTAGTGGTTGCTTGCAGCCTTGTTGGAAGCAAAGATGTTTAAAAAAAAAACAAAAAAAAAACTTTTAAGGCAATACTGATAAAATGGTATGCTAAATAGGGGGAATGACAAAAAGTCATTTATTATCACCTAAAAACAAATTTTTAGTGTATTAAACATGAGAAACATAGTCATTTTAAAAAATGCTGAATTTTGTTTATATTAAATTATATTAATATATCATTTTGTTTATATTATAATATATTACATATATTTTGTTTATATTATATTATGTAATTGCTATATTGGGTTTCTTATATAGTATTTAAAAAAAAACATTTTCTCTTTAAGTTCTAGTTCAATAAAAAATGTAGGAAAAAAAATATGCAGTTAATAATTTAATATTTATAGTATTTTTGTAATAATATATAGTTATATTATTAACTATGTAATAAATATATAGTAAATAATACAACAATTATTCAGCTGCAGTTATGGGTTTATAATTGAAATTATTTACTTAACTGTGTATAACTGTTATTAGAAAGTTATCACATTGTTGTTTAAAGCTGTGTGATTAGTGACTATACTCTTTAAAATATATTAGTGAAGTTTACTATGTGATTCTTGTTTTTGTCATTGAATTATGTAATAGTATTTTTTTGTATAATTATATTTACTTATTAGTGCACTCAACTTGATCAATTATATGATAAATGGTATGATAATCAAGTTAAAAATGTGCTTATCCAGCCAATTATTGATAACAAAAATGAGGTATTAATGAAATTGTGTATTTTTGAGCTAATTTAAATCTAATAAAAAGACATGTGTAACATTATAAAGTTCTAGTTTCTGTCTTACAATTTTTTTAATTTGTTGCAAAATTTTTCTGTAAAATTTGAATTAAGACTAAAAAACTGAAGTTTTTTCACTTATAATTTTTTTAAATTATTCATAACATGGTTTATAACATGATTTGAAGAAATATACAAAGTAAAAATAATTTTATTAATTATTATTAATAGTTAAAAAAATTATTAGTTAAAAAAAAGTTGGTTAAAAAATATTGATAATTAAAAAAAAAGTACTTATTGATGTTATGAAACTTATGCCAATATGTCTTAGACCAATTTAATAAAACAATTTATAACTAAATTATAAAATCATAATACAATTTTTTCATGAAATTTCTCCATTGTTTAAATTTATGATTAAAGTGCATTTAACCATTATTTCTGTAACATTATTTTTACGGCATAACATTTTATAATAGCATAACATTTAAAAATCACATAATTCCAAATTGGTGATTTATGATTACAAATGACATTTTAATTTTTAATGTTAAACGTTTTTTAGTTAACAGCATTAATTGTTGGAATTAATCATAAATCAGGAGGATTCACAAATGATGATCAGCAGGTTTTAAAATATTTTTTATAATTTTTTGTTTTTTGTGATACTATTATCACAGTAACAAGTGTACCAAGTGTTATAAATTTTTTAATAATTATAAAATTAGATATTTGTTATGCTTTTCAAAGTTATACATATAATCTATATATTCTGTAAAAAATATAGGTTATGTAGAGTACTTAATAGTGTGTTTAATAGAGTAAGTTATATATTCAATGGTGTGTTCAATAGACTAAGTTAATGTGTTCAATAGTGTGTTCAATAGAGTAAGTTAGTGCCAAGCGGCACAGAATGTCTGCTGGGCATCTTAAGGATGTCCTATGAACTTTTGATGTCCATAAGATGCTGTATAGGCGTTCCGTGGACATCTGTGCTTACTGGGTGTATTTAGTAGTGTGTGCAATAGAGTAAGTGGGTATTAGCCAGGAATATATTTTTTACCACATTTTTACAATATTTACAATATTGGGAATAATTATTATTGTTTTACAAAATATTGGAATTTTTTATTAATATTGTCCTATTACTTCAACAAAAAAAAACAAAAAAAAAAACATAATTGAATTTTGGGAATTTTGAATCCATTGGAAATTCAGCGGTATATGCGGTGCCATTGGGGTGGCTGACATACTACAATAGTGTGTTCAATAGAGTACGTTTGTGTATTTTTGCCACTATTTTAAGTCATTTTTACCTTAATTTTTTATAGACGAAAAGTATTAAGAAATGTCTCAATGTAAAAACAGATTAATAAAAAGTAGGACTACCTCTAGCAGAATATGTAATATATATTTTGTTTGATGACATCCTTGTGAGAGGGTTTTTAATGCATCAGTTTGAAAAAAATATTTTTTACTAATTTAAAACTTTCTAATTTTTAAATAATAAGCTAGTTTTAGAGACTTTAAAAACATGGTTCATTAGAATTTATTTTGAATCTAACAGTAATGTTTATATTTTATTATGGTGTAAAATAAGAAAGCTATTTAATAAATAAAAATGGTTGCTAGTTAATGAAATAATAATTTATTATACATGTCAATAATTGAAAATCATTTATTGCATTAAGTGGCTAGAAGCAAACAGTAAGTGTTTACTTTTTCAATTACTTCGTTCAGTAATTAATAAAATAATAATCTATGGTATTACTCCTTTTAAATTCTCTTCTATTTCTATAAATGTCATTTTTCTCTGTTAATATGTCATCAATAAAATGCTAATCAATAATTGATATTATTAGATGGTCGCAGCATTCACATGTCATTGAAAGTTATTAGAATATATAGAAAAAAAATCTCCAATGGGTTTGCCAACCAGCTTATTTAAGTCATATTTTGCAAACACAGAACTTTTGAATATAATATCATGTTAAACATAACTAAAAATATGTATTGAAATCATACAATGAATTATCAAAGTGTTGATAAATAAATTAAACTTTCTGAATGTTGAGTGAAATTAGGCTAACTTACTGTATTTGTATTTTCAAGTGTATATCATTTATAAGAACCATACAAGTTTTATATTTTTCAGTTTGTTGTGTCTTTAGGCAGGAATTGGATTTTTATCCTTTTGTGCTGTGTGCATTAACAATGCAAAATTGTTTGAACTTTCTAAACAAGAATTTGACCGTAACAAAGTAAGTTGTAAACTGTGGAATTACTTAAATAAGTTAAAAAATTTTAAATTCTTATGAAAAAACATTTTTTTTGTGTGTTTAAAGTCATTATTGGAGTTAGCTCACTGTGTATTTGAAGAACAGATATCTCTTACTGATCTTAGTCAAAAGATTCTTGACAAGGCTACTACAATGTTCCAATGTAAAAAGAGTTCACTGATGTTAATTGAAGATCCTAAAGAAACAGATGAGGTTAGATATTTATTAATTTTTTAAACCAAAAAAAACACTTACTCGTCATCATCATCTTCATCATCATCATCATCATCATCATCATCATCATCATCATCATCATCATCATCATCATCATCATCATCATCATCATCATCATCATCATCATCATTATCATCATCATCATCATCATCATCATCATCATCATCATCATTATCATCATAATCAACATTTAATTAATTTTATATTCAGCAAAAATAAGAATAAATAAGAATGCATTTAAGTATTTTTTCTTTTACCTTTTTAGATCTTCACACAGTTATTTCAGCTGACAGCTACTGACAACAAAGAGGAATATCGATATTCAAAGTATTTTTTGTTTCTTAAAAAAGAATTTCAAAAATATTTGTTTAAAATAAGTATACAATGTACAATTTAAATAACTTTAAGACTGCATAGAGATACTTAAGCTTAAAAAATTACTTTTTCTTGCTATTAATCACAAACCTTTTCTTTAAAAAAGATTTTTGAATAAAGTGGCACTTATAGAGATATTAAGTTATTAGGAATGTATTTCTACTGGTATTTGTTAATCAAAACATATTTCTTTGAATGTGCTATATTTTTATATATTTTGTTTAAACTATTTGATGAATGTATTAAAAACGAAAAGTTTCAAAAAAAAATAAATTTTTCTATTCATTTAAATTTAATACAAATTTCTCTATTAATTTAAATTTAAAAATAAATCAAAGTCATCTGATTTGTTGTTGTCAAAATTTTAATGCAAGTTAATATTTAATATTATACTATAATCTTTCTTGTTTGAATCAAACTTTTTCATTTGGTTTTAATTACTATGGTTTTTGTTTTTTTTCCTTCTATTTTTTCTGCTTCTTTTAAAGAATTTTCTCAATCAAGTATTTTTAATAATTATGGCTGATCATAACAGTATCATATTTAATACTTAGTTTATAAAATAACTTTAAGTTGTTCTTAAAGTTTAAGGATTTCGTTTAAGAATTATTTAACATCAAGATATGCTATTATTTAATATAGCTGTGAAAAATTTACTAAACTAGCTTAAATAAAAATGATTTAGATAATTAAAATAGTGTTTTTAACCCCCATTGTTAATTAGATCTTAATAATAAGAGTTACAAAAGCACTTCTTAATATGTGAGCAGGACTGGTCTCTACACTCTTGCCAAAATGTTGTAAAGCTTAAACAGGTGTAACATTGTGGTATTAAGACTATCACATCAAATAGACTCACATCACACCATGGTGGGCATATTTTGTGGTCTACCACAAAATATGCCGTACACAAAGTTAAACAGTTAAAGATTTTAGGTTACAAGATGATGTCATTGAGGAATATAAAAATATCATTGAGCAATATTAACAAATTGTTGTCATTCTAAAATCACACTAGTCATCAAGCTGGGTGCATTCATACTCCTAATTTTTTAATTCAGAGTTACTGCATTAAAATGAAATGACTTCACCAAGAGAGATTTTAATTGAATTCAAGTTAATGTTCATGTTTGAAAAACTAGAATTCAATTAAATAAATTGGCTTTTTTTTAACAATAATTTTTAAACCTCTATCAACCTTTCAAAATTTTATAAAATTGAATGTTTACAGACTAGAGATTAATTTTTATAAAATAGAATCATTTTACTCTCGATTCTTTTCTAAATAAATGTGGTAATTAGTTTAATGAAGTATTTAAATGGCTTATGATTTTTAATTTTGTTTAATTTATTTCAGGCTTGGGTAAAAAACCTATTTAAAACTAGGTCAATTTATAGCTAATCAAATTATAGCCAATCAAATTACTGCCAAACCAATTAGTACCTAATTAAATTAATAACTACAAAAAGTTTGTTTTTATATTCTAATCTGATATATTATAAAATATTTAGATTTCAAAGAGACAGCATTGTATTTTCTTCTTATTTTGATCCATTTTTTGATACTCTTGCTGATTCTGTAGCTTTGAAAAATCGAAAGGTAAATATATATTTTTTATACGGTTTGTATTATTATTATTTTTATATGGTTTATATATATTATTACATATTTTTGTATGGTTTATTTTATATGATTATATATTTTTTATATGGTTTATGTTTGTGTATCATTACTTTGTTTATATTGACTTTTGGTTATTATAAGATATAAAATAAATCAGTATAATCAACAATTACTTTAAAGATAATATATTTTAAAACATAAGCAAAAAATAAAGCATTAGTCTTAGTTATGTTATTAATTGTTTTTAAGCTTATGAAAAGTTAAAAAAGCTAATTACCATTATAATTTAGAAAAATATATATTTTTTTAAATTAAATATTTTTTGTAATTCATTTCATTTCATTTTAACTCTTTTTATTTTTTTTTATATTTATTTGCGATATATACTTTTTTTTTTGAAATTATTTATTGCGATATATACTTTTTTTTTTTAAATTAGGCAAACTAAGTTTGTGCTAGTTAATGTAATGTAATTAAATTTTAGGCAGTTCAAATTTAAATTGTTCATTATATAGTTTTATGATGTTGTTATAAATTATAAATTATAATATATATATATATATATATATATATATATATATATATATATATATATATATATATATATATATGTGTGTATATATATATGTGTGTATATATATATATATATATATATATATATATATATATATATATATATATATATATATGTTTGTATATATATATATACAAATATACTACTGTGATCAAAAAGTAAGGTGAATTTTTAATTTAAACTTCCCGCCTTATTCGAATCGTCCAATCTTTTTTATTTTTAAGTTAGTAGGAATGTCATTAACATTTGCGCCAAATTACATGTCAAACTCATAATTATTATTTTTTGTTTACGCTTGTTTCTGAAGTACCAAAAGTGCATTCGGCGATTTTCACGATGTCTAATTTTGTTGAGCAAAGAAGTGCTGTTAAATTTTGTTTGCGGAATGATATTTCTGCTTCTGAAACGTATCGAATGTTGCAAAAGGCCTTCGGTGA
>NC_088930.1:38517500-38542500 GCF_038396675.1 Hydra vulgaris
AATATAAAAATTGAAATGTCTATTACTTTTTAATAACAAATGATTTATTGATAAAATTTTAAATCCAACAATTAATTTTTATTTAGTTTAAGATATGAAAAAAATTAATTTTATTTTATTTCACTCATACATGGTGCCAGGGACCCAAACTTTTAGATTGAACTTGTTCTCAGACTCCAATCACCATAATATTTTGTAAAACATTGTATGAATCTATTCTTATTAATATTACAAAATTCAAATTTGCACTATCTCTGAAAGTTACCTACTTTGAACACAGGAAGCCAGGACCCACTCAATTAACCTCTTTTTTTTTGTAAGATATCGACAGAATATTTTCAAAATTTAGATAAATGTACAAGGTATGGTGGTTTCAAAAATGTAAAAAGTTTCTGGTGTAACTTTTTTTTTTGCATGTAATATTTCCACTAGATTGTAGCTAAAACAGTAATCTGCAGAGGCTTCAGTACATACATCAACTGTGGGTTTGGACTATTTGATGCTATTTAGAGATGTAAATTTTTTTTCTTCGTTTTCTAAGGAAACTGTTTGGATTTAAGTTAACATTTTAAAGGTTAAAGCATGAAAAATATTAGAACAGTGCTGATCTAAATCCACAAAAGTAAGGATATATATATATAAATGTATATATATATATGTATATACATATATATATACAAGGGTCTTCTAGGAAAATAATTTGGGCAACAGTAACCCCCATGCCAACACTCTTTTTAAAGAAATTTGCTGTATGTAAGCATTTTTTTGTGAAAAAAAATGATATATGTTGTAAAAACAAAAACAAAAAATAAAGGTCCTCAATATCTGAATTTGGGCGGCGCCCAAATACTGTTGGTGCTGTTGAAAATAATCTAGAATAAACCCTGATATGTATATATATATAGTGCTAGAAGTGGAAAATAAAAGTAATGGGATGGTGGTATTCATTAAATTAAAAATTCCATCCCGCCTAATCATTGTTATATATAGAGATTTATAAAATGGTGGCATGATGGTTTATACTTAATTTTATTTGGTCATAACTTTAGAAAGTTAAAAGATAAATGCATGAAATTTAAAATTTATTGATGAATATAATTTTATTTAAGAATAGTAAAAGAAATATTTTATCAACTTGTTGCTCTCATGTTTGGGGCAGTTGTTGCCAAAATTTTAGGGTTTTTTCATTCCCAGGCTCCAATCATTGCAACTTTTTGCAAAGCATCCTTATTTAACATAAGTTTAAACATATAAATGTTTGGTGTATAACACCAAAAAATGCAGATATATATATATATATATATATCTTCTATAGCTGGTTTAGATGAGCATTTCTTCACTAGTTTTAATTATCTTTATACCATATGGCTATCTTAGTGTGACGTCAGAGTGCTCATCTAAACTAGCAATTTAAGTTATATATATATATATATATATATATATATATATATATATATATATATATATATATATATATATATATATATATATATATATATACATGTACATATATATATATATTCATACTATATTACTGATTACGCTTGTAATGAAATGTAATTTCATACTGAAATTGCTATTGGCAAAGGTTTTAGTACATATATCTACATTAGAATTAGTTAGTGTATGTAGTATTTAAATATGAAGGACAATTATTACATGTACTGAGACCATGATAGGTTATACTAACTTTTTATGTATTCTCAAATTCCTAATGCTCCTAAAATGATTTATGATAAAATAGTTTATAGTTAATTTTAGAAGTTTTTCTAATTGTTTTTACTTTTTGGTTAGAACAAAAGAAACATATTGGAAGCAACCCCAATTAGTTCGGTGAAGCCATTCACTTACCAAGATGGAGGAAATATATGTATACCAATTAGGAATAATATTGGTCAAATTATTGGTACAATTTAATTATTTGTGTATATATTTTTCTTAAAAATTAATTGTTTATTGTATATATCATATTTATCTTAAAATTCATTTAAAAATGATTGAACTTAAACCTTTATTTATTTAACAGTTTCAGTTTTTCATAATGATCCTCAAGTTAATTTAGGTAATAAATGTGTAAAGCGTAAAGAATAGGAATGTCTATAAATTATTAAACATTTTTTTTTAACAAATGCTTTTATGATATTTCTATTTCATTTTACATTATACAATATATGAGTTTGACAAGATTTGAGTTTTAGAGTTAAATGAATTGGACACAAGTTATATTTTTTAAAAAAGATCAACCTCTTTGATTGAAGTGGTGCTCACATCTTTGTGGAGGTGGATATTGCAAAAAATAAACTCAAACTAATTTCACCACTCCCACAATATGCCTTTTTTTTTATAATTAAAGTTTTATAACATTTTGATATATTATAACAATTATAACATGAGTTTAAAGGGATCCCAAACCTCTGAGACATGTTGTCATCAATTTTTTTGTTTGTTTACATAATCAATCTTTTACACAAACAATAAAATCAATGACTTCATGTACTAAAACTCTGAGGAATAAAACGCACTTGAATTAATTATCAAGTTTATAGATTGCAGTGTATAATATGCTTACTTTTTAGCCTACAACAAAATGGAGAAGGTGAGCTTCAACTAAAATAAAAAGTTAGTTTTTCTTGGTATGCACTTATGCTTTTGTTTTAATAAAAAATATTTAGCCCAAACATTTTTTATCATTCTCTTTAACATAAACACAACATGTCTCGGTTTGGGATCCCTTTAAATACTTTTGAATGGTAATATAGCAAAAAAAAATTTTATGTTGCTTTAAAAATTCACAGAAACAGTAGTTTATATAAACAATTTTGTGAAAAAGATAGTTTCATTTTACTTGAATGCAATTATTACATTACAAATTTTATATGAGTGTTATTTGTAAGTGTTATATTGTTAAGTAATGTTATGAAGTTAAGTACTTATGGAAAGTACAAAAAAACCCTGAGATTTTAACATGATTTGGTGGCTATTTCGACATGTTTTAAGTTTATTAGTAAAGTTTAAATGATTGTGGGAAAGTATACCAAACAGCATAATGACACTTTGTACCTTTCATTTTATTTTAAACTTACGATATATACTTATGTTATACATATTACAAGTACAACTTTATAAGCAATGCCGCTACTTTATAGCAAAAGATAGAGAGATCAAGCTAAAGCTCTATTAAACCTTTATGCACTTTTTCACATTCTTAGAAAGATTGTCAAAAAAAGTGCGCTACAGTTAATAAGCAGTTTATAAAAAGATGAAATTGGCCCTGAAATTATCAGATTTCAGTTTTATGGTTTTAATAGCATCTGCCACAAAAAAAAAACTAAATAAAAAACTAATAGCAAATTTGAGTAAAATGATATCAATGTTTCTAATAATTGTGTAAATTGGTTATCCAATCAGGTTTCATTTTTTTGAGACCAAACAAGTAGCTACTGTTAGATGATCAAATAGCCAGTTATCTCTAGTAGGGCATGAAATACCAACATTTCTTATGGCTTAAGACAAACTCCCATTTGAAGCAAATCAAGTTGAATCACATTATTTTATCATTGCACACAATGATGTTGTTATTTGCTTTCTCATTTACAACATAGATCTTAAAAAAAGTTACTAATTCAAATTATTTTCTACATTTTTGATCTATAACATGTCACATAGCCTGGTCAATGATTGCCTCGATAAAAATTTCTAATTTTTCATGGCCCAGAAGTTCATCAGACATAAGTCCAATTTAAAACATAAAAATAGTCAACATTCAAAGAGCTTGACACCATTAACAAATCTTATACTTACACCATTGCCAAATCTTATTGATTTCGTTTTAAGTAAAGTATAAAAAAATAATGTATATGACCCTAAAATTAAGAAAATGTAACTAAAATTTAAAAATGTTACTCTGAAACATGTTGAAATGTATCTACCTATCTATCTATCTATCTATCTATCTATCTATCTATCTATCTATCTATATATATATATATATATATATATATATATATATATATATATATATATATATATATATATATATATATATATATATATATATATATATATTAGGGCTGCGGAAATTAACAATTAATTAATCGATTAATCGCTAATTTATTTAATCGATTAAAATTTCTTTAATCAGTAATATTTCGATTAATTTTTGCCGGTTTTCCGTTACTTATTTTTTTTTTTTTTTTTTTTGCCGTACATATATATATATTTACAAGTTTCGTAATTTATAATAGTAATATTTACAAGTTTCCTTAGTCAAAATATATAAACGAGATTATAATTATAATTAAAATAGTACAGACAGGACTTCAAGAAGATCGTACTGATCTTATCACGAAGCCCTTACAAGTGAATAATATATATTATGTTCAATATAGGTAATATATTATATATTAAGTACAACTAGTTGTATTAAAACTACTCGAATATTAAAGTTAACTTTAATATTCTTCAATTAGCATAAACTCAAGATTACCTGTTTCTCTTGTATTATATTTATTAACGTTATTTATAAAGAAATTATTTGTGAAGTGGTATGGTACTTGGCCTAATTTAAATTTTAGCATGAAAAATATATTTTGATATCTGTTAATATGATAGATGTTAAGCATAAAAATTTATAAAAAATATATATCGTTTTCATATAAATCATTCGCAAAGAAGTTATTAGAAGTTTTAAAAATGTCTAAACGCAACTTTTCAAAATCAATTGTTTCAAAGTCATTAGCCATGACGAAAAAGAGTATTAAATTTAGAATTTTTCAATAGAATTCGATAAATATAAAATTAATTTTGAAAGCGCGTATCTTGAAAATCTCGACTAAAAATTTTGTCATATTTTAAAATACTTACTGACCTGGGAACATTATCTTACATTTCTATATCCGTTTCTAAAGTAAACAAAGTTTGTTTTGCAAATATGGCTGCGGCAACTAATGAAAGCAACGTTTCTGTCAAACATTTAACTGGAAAGTTAAGCAAGCATTTTGTTTTCAAGTTGAATGCTGATGGTAAAGTAGACGAAGGTGACAAAATATACTGCGTTCACTGCAATAAACAGTTTGCTTTCCGTGGCTCAAACACATCGCTGACTTATCACCTTCAGCACAAGCATCCTCTGAAATATCAACAGGTTGTCGACAGTGAACGTAAGATGACCCCTCAGATAAAATCAATCACCAATTTATTTACGTGTCAGTCAAACAAGCCTGTCAGTGAAAAGGTCTCAGCCGACCTGAAGGTGGCAATAGCTCATTGGATTGCCAGTTCTGGACGTCCAACAGCAATTGTAGAAGATGCTGGACTAGAGGCGGTGCTTCGTATTGCCCTTCAAAACCAGACTTATACTTTGCCCAGTCGCCGTACAATCGACACTGTCATTGGAGAGATGTACAATGAGAAGTTGAATGAGCACAAGAAAGCTCTAGAATGCATTCATAGTATTGCTCTAACTACTGACTTTTGGACCTCCACCAACAATGAATCGTACTGTGGGATAAGAGGTCATTGGATTGATTCTGAGTGGAAACTGACATCTGTCGCTTTAGCTTGCATAAATGTTGAAGAAAGGCACACTGCTGATAATGTTGCCAGTTTCTATGAAGAGTTTGCCGCAACGTGGAACATTGCTGAAAAAATTAGCTGTATCGTAACGGACAGTGCACGAAATATGGTTGCTGCTATAGGACGGACGGATTACAGCCATATACTGTGTATTGCACACTGTCTTCAACTGAGCATACTAGCAGGTTTGAAAGCAGCTGGTTCATCTCCTATTCTGGCTAAATGTCGACACCTAGTTGGACATTTTAAGCGCAGTTCAAGGAATACATCAGAGCTAAAGGCCAGCCAAGCCAGTACCTCTAACAGGTCTGACGATGTGAAGTTTCACAAATTGCAGCAGGATGTAGCTACGCGGTGGAACAGTACCTTCCTAATGTTAGCTAGATTGCTGGAAGTGAAAGATGCCATTAAGCAGTATCATATTGACCATCCCGAGAATTACACTGGAGATACTGAGTATATTGGTAGTAAACAGTATGCTACATGTTCGGCTGTACTTCCGTTAGAAGCATTTTTGCGCAGACTTCAACAGATTGTCAACAAACTGCGATCTTGTCTACTTCCAGAAAGCGTTAACGTCCTCGTTTGTTTACGTGACTGGCTAAAGTGATGCCTACTTGTACTTGTCAATTAAACTGAATACAGTATAGCAGGCATTAAGTGTCTTGTTTGTTAACGTTTGTGAATACTGTAGTTAGTTAACGTTTACCAATAACAACTTCACCTCACCAGTGGTGAAAAGCAGGTTATTCTGTCGACTTTAGAATTAATCGAAATTAATCGATTAAAATTTTAGACGATTAATCGAACAAAAAAAAATTAATCAGTACCAGCCCTAATATATATATACATATATATATATATATATATACATATATATATATATATATATATATATATATATATATATATATATATATATATATATATACATATATATATATATATATATATATATATATACATATATATATATATATATATATATATATCTATATATATATATATATATATATATATATATATATATATATATATATATATATATATATATATATATATATATATATATATATATATATATATATATATATATATATATATATATATATATATATATATATATATATATATATATATATATATATATATATATATATATATATATATATATATATATATATATATATATATATATATATATATATATATATATATATATATATATATATATATATATATATATATATATATATATATATATATATATATAATATATATATGTACATATATATATAATATATATAATATATATATATTATATATATATAATATATATATATAATATATATATAATATATATATATATATATATATATATATATATATATATATAATTTGTGTGTATGTATGTTTGTATGTTTGTATGTATTTATGTTTGTTTGTGTGTATGTATGTATGTATGTATGTATGTATGTATGTATGTATGTATGTATGTATGTATATATGTATGGGTAATTACTCATAAGTCACAGTCGTAACATTTGACACTCTTTAAGCTATTTAAAATGAACTGAAAATAGAAATGGCTTGAAATTTTCCAGAAGTTAAATCTGCGTAGTGTGATGGTTGTTTTTACTTTTACTTTTTATCACTTTTGAACAAAACAACATTGTCAAACTTAATGCAGCAAACGACATGCTAAAAAAAAATCATTTATTGTGTGTATTTAGTACATTGATATTATTATATGCTGAGTTTTTATAGCTTTACAAGTATTTTTATGTTTTTTTTGTCATGACGATTGTAACAAAAAATCTAATATTACAAAACAACAAGTAAAGCAACCCAATCAATGATGTGAGAAAAAAAGGATAAATGATTATTAATAATGCGATTGGCTATCAAAATAAAATGCTTATCACCCTCAAATAAATGGTTTTACATAGTATATCTGCTAGCATTGGGAAAACACCATTTATTTTAACATATGTAAGAAATGGTCCACTATCACACAATATTAATCTATTACCTGGAAATGATCCTTCCAACAAAACCAAATTACTTATTCAACAGCTTGACCTGGGATCGGCACAAAACCTTGCAGTAAAAAATATTCAGAAAGCTCAAACCAAAATGAAGTTACACTATGATCAATTGAGTAAAGACTCCTTTTTAGATTAGCCATAGAGTGTAGATATATATACAGGTTACAAAGAAAGACTTAGTAAAAAAGCTTGCTTCCTGGGCGTATAACTCAATGTACAGTGTGCCTGACCCTAGATAAGAAAGCTTGCACTATTGATTGGCCTAGCTTTCTCTTCTGTGTTTACAGTCACCAGGTAAGCTGTTAAAAATGTTGGAAAATGTCTTTTTTTTTTGAAAATTATGGTAGGAGCATCTAATTAATTTTATGGGCTTGATAATTGTGTATTTGGTTTTGAAATAACTGAACTTAAATTATATCATACTCTGTCTCTGTCAGAATTATAAAAATTAAAACAGAAAAACTACCCAACTTAGAATGTGAGGATCAATCATGAACAGTTTTCTCAAAAAGACTTACACCCTCACATAACTTGCAAGCTTAGCCCTAAAAGACTACAGGTTACTTGATATGGTAATGGCAGAAATTACTTTGCATTATTCCTGGATGGAACAATGATATTTGTATAACGATGCAGTTTTCTAATTTATTTTGTGAACTTTAGTTTTTAAATGTGAACTTTGAATTTTTAGAAAAAGAAGAAAAAACAAAGAATAAAGAGAAACCTTTTATTTTTTTTGCTGTTATAAATATTCTTTCTTAACTAAATGATACCTACCAAACCCCTAAACCCTCACTTGATGTATGCACTAAAGTCCCCTCAGCTCTCTATTTCAGTACGGTGTCATCAGTGTGTATCTAATACCTAATGCTTGTATCATTGAGACTGAATAAATATTTTCAATCATACATTAAAAAATATTATTGAGAATAAATCTTAAGTAAAGTGTAAGAAGTGATAACTGTTCAAAGAACAGCTCACTTCTTATACTTTACTTAAGATTTAGCACTTAGCAACAATCCTAAGTTTATAAGTATATCAAATAAAGAATTAAATAATTTTTGATTCTTTATTTGATATACCTTATACACTTATGATAATATTATTGCATATACCTTTTACACTGTTCAATATATTATTTCATATAAACTTTTTTTATTATTCTGTGTACCTAAAACAATTTATGACCTGTAATTTCAATTTTGTGTACCATGTTACATTGAATATCGCATATGCAATTTATAGTTTATCTATGTCATGTGTATTATATATCTTGTATATTTTATGTATATCTTATTACCATATATGTCTTATCATAGCCTATATTTTTATATTATGGTTGGTTATTATGTTGAGTAGTTCGTTTTTTATTTTTGTATATTTAAATTTTTATTGTAATTTTAGGAGTTGTAAAATTATGTGAAAGAAAAGTTAGCAATTTTTTTACTGAAAATGACAGAAAATTGATAGAGGTATTAGTTTTTTTACAAAAGGATTTACTTTATCGTTGTGATATTTATTGTAATAAAATTTGCAACATTTACAGTTATTTATTTAACAAATTAATTTAACAAAAAAGCAACCCAAATGACTCAATAATATTAAATAAAATTTTTTTTTTATTGTTTTATGATAATCTAATTGGTCATAATGAAATCTAATTTACCACTTGATTAGAAAAGCTAAACTGATTCAATAATAAAACTCTTGTTTTATTATTTTATCAATATAGCTTTCCTTATCAAGTGGTAAATTAGATTTCATTATGACCAATTACATTATCATAAAACAATATAAAGTTTTGTAATATTTACTATTTTGCATCACTCCAATACAAGGCAATACTAAAAATTTAAAATAAGATATTTAAATAAGTATCAAAATCCTAGGTTACTATGTTACCATATATTGTCCTACCATATATATCCTATGTCCTACCATATATATCCTATGTAGGAATATATATGTCCTTACCATATATAATCCTAGGTTACTATGTTACCATATATTGACACTAGAAAACTTGTCAAGATAATTTTCTTAGACTTTGACAATTTTCTCAAGATCTTTCTGTTCATAAGTTATGAGATAATTTTCATGATTTTTGTTTTGGAATCTGGTATTTGAAATTAAATTTAACATTTGGAGTCTAGGAATCTCTATTTTTAATTGTAGTCTTGGGAATCTCTATTTTTATTGTAGTCCTGCTTACTGCAAACATTGTGGCATATATAGCATTCGTATTTTGTAAATCTTATGACATATAGTTTAAAGAGTATGGCACTGATAGAATATATTTGTGCATGGGATCAATAAACATTTCAAAGCATTTGGTTTACTTTGCTAACAAAAAGAAATCTCTATAAATGTGGATAAATATATGGAATATATGTATCCACATACATGTATATATATATATATATATATATATATATATATATATATATATATATATATATATATATATATATATTAGATATATATGTATGTATTATATATATTTAAATATCCACATATAAATAAATATTATATTAAAATATTTAATTAGGTTTATAAAGAACTATTTACACATAAATAAACTTTGTTTTGCATATAAGTATTTATTTTTAAGGGTTTTGCAATATTTTCTGGACTTGGCATTAATAACTGTATCATGTATGATAAAATATTAAAAGGAAAAGCACAACAAACTGTGGCTATTGAGGTTTTTGTTTTGTTAATTTACTTTTTTTTTCAATTAATGAAGTATAAATTAAATGAATAATTTAGTATAATGCCTTATTTTTGTTATTTTGATTTACTATGAATTTTTAAACTATATTAATAAATATGACCTTGAATATATACATACAGATAACCGGTAATGTTAATCTGTTGAATATATACATACAGATAACCGGTAATGTTAAGGTGTTGAATTTATACATACAGATAACCAGTAATGTTAAGCTGTAGAAATCAGGATGATTTATTTCTATAATATTTTTTGAAGTTTTGAATTATATTTATTTTGCAGTTTTAAAACATTTAGCACATAAAATGTAAAGCTCTCTAATAGTTTTTTGTTTGAGTTACTAAAATTGTTAACTGTCAAATGTATTTTTCATAGCTGTTAAATATTTTTATTTATCTAAATATGAATGTTTGCAATATAATTTTTTAAAGGAATGTTGTGTTAAACTTTTTTATATTTTATCCCACTGATGTTCTTTATAAAAAAGGAATGTTGTGTTAAACTTTTTTATTTTATCCCACTGATGTTCTTTATAAAAAAGGAATGTTGTGTTAAACTTTTTTATATTTTATCCCACTGATGTTCTTTATAAAAAAATATAAGTAAAATAAAAGAATAAGTAGTTGTTATGTTAACATTTTATGTTTGAGTAATCTTCAAGAAAAAAAACCAGAAGATTTGAAAAGTTTTAGGTTGAATGAGTCCGGAAAACATGAGGATGGGAGAGTTCCAAAGCATTAATGAGCGAGTAAAAAACTAGATGAATAAAAGTTTTAGTTCATGAAGGGACAAATACAGTAAGAGTATTCAGGTTTGATGAATGAGGAGTCTAGTGAGTGTTAATTTTATTAGTGGGTCAGTTTATTATATTTCAACCATAATAAAGAAAACTTTGTGGGACACCATCTGATTTTCCTGGTTTTTACATATTATAATGTGCATTATGTAAATGGATAAAATTTGAAACTTCAGACTTCCACGTAAAACAGCTTCGAAATTAAAGCATTATAAACACATCATTGTGGTCCCCCTCAATTTACAAATGGTCAAAATAGACTACTTTAGAGCCTTATAGATTTTTTTTTACATTCAACATGTGTCTCATTTTTTCTAGAACTATTTTCTGTATAGTTCCCTCATCATATTAGAGAAAAATTATAACCTCTCAACTATAAAAAAAATCTAAAAATTGCTAAAAAGTGCCAAATTGAAGTTAACTGTAGCATTTTTCTATTCATTCATAAGTCTTTACAGGTAAGTTTTCTGATTAGCTAATACTATCTGCAATAAATGGGCAAAATATAAGCTACTTGTTGCAGTAGAATTCAAATATATCTAAAAGTATATTGTCCATTCGCCTATAAAGTTTAATTTTTTGCCATTTTGAGATGCTTCTATCACTTTGTTTTGATTTAAGATCTGAAAATGCAAACATTATAAACTTGTCATGTTCACACCAAAAATGACAGCATTTTTAAATAACTCTATTTTTCAATTATTAGTGGTTGAGTGCATCATTGGAAATCAGTGCTTCTCTAACCTGCCAAATAGTCTGTGTGAAGGGTCCAACCAATTATAAGTCATTTTTTAGCAAAAAGAAAGGTATGGTTGGTTAAGAAAGCCAGTTGGTAGCAAAAAGAAAGATATGGTTGGTGCCACTATCTGCTATAAAAACCAGATTATAGAGCAGGCCCTTAATCTGGTCTTTATAGTGGATAGTGGCACAAATAAAATGGCAGTAACCATTTAGAAATCTTTATATAGATCTGTCAAAATGTGGTACTTTAAAAATAGTTGCGGAAAAAATGATGGTAATTTAAGCCATACTTGCCTGGATCCAGAAGATTACAAAAGAAGGAGAAACTGAACACAGTCTACAGGTAGAGACAAGACAAAATTTAAGGAGAGAAGGTAAGTGATTAGGGTTTTATAAAAATGAGTCACAAAGTTATCTGAGTAAGAGATTGAGATATGCAGAAGTTATGGGCTTTAGTGGCAGCTGGGTCAGTGGTGTCAGCCTTGAAGAGACATTGAACAATAAAGAACAAAGGGAAAGGCAATTCAGTAAAGGGGTTTTAAATAGAAGCGCATAAAAGAATAATTTGAAGATTCAAACCTGATTTCATGACAGATATGTAAGTTTTATGCAATATTTAAGTAAATATGCAATCTTTTAAGTCGTCCGTCAATCGTTATCTTGCTCTACAATCTTCATCTTTTCTCTTACAGTAACTTCCAACTTTAATTAGTGGCTGCTTGCAGCCTTGTTGGAAGCGAAGATGTTTAAAAAAAAAAAAAAAAAAAAAAAAAGTTGATGCGTAAGTATATGCCCAGGTTAAGCATGTAGTTATTGAGGTCTTTAAATCTTTTAAAGAGACACAAGCAAAAATCTGAGTAAGGTTAAGAAGATCCAGCATTCATCATTCTTGGCAGTAAACAATGTAACACAAGTTTACATCTATAAGCCTAGTAGATGAAGAAGGAATGCAAGGCTGGTCAACAATCCTACAAGGAAAATGAATTCTACAAGGCATTAGGAGATAGCAAGATAGTACTGAGTTTTATGTTACCAGTAGTAGGGTGATTGTGACAATCCTGAACCAGACCTGATCTGGAATGGTTAAAAGTAGTTACATCTGTAAGCAGTACACTAATGTATTGAATAGGAGATTTTAGATTTAAATTAAGAAAAACATTTTATCTAAAGGAGTATTGGAAATTAAGACAAACATATTATATATGTATAAAAACTGGTTAGTACCTGAGCTAAAAATACACCATAGGTTTAAACAGGGCATAAACATATGTATAGTAACTAACTGGTGAGCTAACACCGTGCCAGATGTTTAGACAAAACACAAATATACATAAAGTTACATACAGGTGAATGAACGCCAAACCAGACAGAGCAATAACTTACCTGTGAGCTAACATAGTAACTAAGACATCTTCAACTATATAACAAAAATATAAAAGATACCACTATAGATATGACAGATATTAGAAAGTATTGATAACAGGAAATTCACTTCCTCTAGCCTTTGCTTAGAGTGAGTCCTACAAGGCAGCAAGCCGGATATGTAACAGGTTGTACTGGATTAAGTGTTACCAGTAGCAGTGTAATCATGATGATCCTAGGCCTGACCTGACTTAAATATTACAGACATAAAGTTTAGACAGTGTATGTTTTAGACAACATAAAAATGCTAGAATTAAGAAATTGCTCAAGATGGTATCTGTTTAAGAAACAACATTATGAGAAAGGTCTTGCCTGTATAAGTGTGGAAGCAAGGCTGCTAAAAAAATGATGATTATTTAAATAAAATAAACACCTCAAAGCACTTTAAAATTCCTGTAAATAATTGTAACAGTAAATGATCCATCTAAATAGGGTTGGCAGATGTCTGGCTTTTGCAGAGGAAAAAGCAGCACCAAACTTGTAAAAATAATTTATTTTTTTATGTGTTCTTTGTCATAAAAGCCGGATCTCTAGCAAATCCTTATCTAAATTTTAAAAATAATTATGTAAACAATATATTTAAATACGATTTTGAAAAATAGAATTAAAGCAAAACATAAATTTTTTAAACTATTAAACAAGAGTCACAAAATTGAAGCTAACAATAGTTTATCTTTTATTACTGGTCAACACTTTGAATAATGAAATCACCCAATTATAATTAATTTTGAGTGGTGCATATGAAGTTTTCCTGTCATATCAAAATACCTTGAAAGCATGTTAATTGTGATAATACCTTTCTGTTATAATTAAATGACTGTATATGTGGCTGGGGTTTGTATGTTGCACCTAATGTTAAATAATCAAATTGCTGAATAAAACACTTTTAGAAGTAGATAAATCACTTTTACTTATGTATATAAACTGTCAAAAAGTGGTTAAAGATGTTTTCGTTTTTGTAAACAATATTCACTTGTTTTTCAAAGTAAAATTTGGTAATGCTTATAGCTTTTGTGATAGTGTTAGTGATAGTATTGGTGATCTTTGTGTTGTAAAAGTTTTTAGTAAAAAACTCAAAATATTTTCAAGCAAGTTTCTTTATTAAGTTAATTATTTAATCAGTTGATTATTTTTTATTAACAGTTTTCAAATTGTTTTTTTATTGCAGGCTTTATCATATCATACTAATGCAAGACAAGTTGATGTTGATAAGTTAAAAGTAAGTTTTTTTTTTTTACATATTAATAATTTTAATGATTTATTTGGAAGAATAATTATACCCATTTTAAATGGGTAAATTTATTATAGCATTAAAACTATACTACAATATTTGATGATTCTCTACTATACTATTGTATAGCTTTAATGCTTTAGATGGTAGAAGTACCAGCAAGTGTGAGTTGCACACTTTGACAGCTTTTTCAAGTTTTAATGGAAGTTTTTGTCAATTCATGTTTTATTTTAATATACATAATTTTTCAGTTATGTAATTTATCATAATATGATAATGCATTATACTAATATTCTAATAAGTAGAACTTGTTACATTTATTAATGATATTTTATTTTTCATAAACCACAGTTATCAATAATTCCTCAATGTCAAGCATTAAATTTAACAAGTCTGTCTTTCGATGACTTCTCTTTGATGGAACATGAAATGCTAACAGCATCTATAAGAATGTTTAAAGAATTTGGTTTTCTTAAAAAATATCAAATCGAGTATGAGGTTAGATATAAAATTTTTCAGCTTTTATGTAAATCTTTAAATTTCTTAATTTAAGTTTTTAATGCATTTTTTAAAAGATACCATGCATATATATATATATATATACACAAATTTTTATGGTAAAAAATGTTCCTTACAATAACAGTTTTACTACCTCAACTTTTAAAGAATCTTTTAAAACAATCATCTAAATTCTATGTAAAAGCATGTTTGTGTTAAAATGTAATTTGAAAATTAAGTGCTCTAATTTTGGGGCAGAGGGCCATAGTTTTTTATGATCAAAATATATAAGGTTAACTTTAAAGTATCAACCTATTTATTCCATGTCACCCCAGCTAAGAAAAGACAGGATGGATGGTGTAACAAGGCACTATTATAATTTTGTCTCTTTGTAGTGGTTATTATTGTTAGTAAAAACTAGAAGTGTAACTTGACTTATTTGTTGTGAAATGCATTACTGGAATGAATTAACATAATTTAGATTAACACCTCCAGTAAGCTTATAAGTTAATATTATAGATAATACATTTTAAAATTTGAATTAACTTGTTTAAGATTGGGCAACTTTTTTTAAAATTTTCCAACCCTTTACACCTCTAAGTTATATAAAAACAAGACTTTTTGAAAACAAACCTTGGTTTTTTTTACAAAATGTCTTGTTTTTCTATAAGTTGTTTGTTACAAAACAAACAACAACAAAAAAACAAGTTAAAAGATGCTTTAATTTTATAATTTTTATTGCTTCTAGTAAATTTGTGGAATAGTTTAATAGAGTTTTGCAACAATAATATATAACTCATGGTATAATATTGCAACTATTGGTCAAGTTTTATGAACTTATTTTCTTATTAGTTTATAATTTCTTTGTTTTCAGGTACTATGTCGGTTTTTAATTACAGTGAAGAATAACTATCGAAGAGTTATTTATCATAATTGGAGACATGCATTTAATGTAACTCAGTCCATGTTTGCTGCATTAACAGTATGTAAAATAATAGCTTAGCAGATATAAGTTTTTTTGTATTTTAGTATATTTTTTTATATTAAAGTAAATATGTTTAAATTTTGTTTATTTTTATATTTTATTTGCACTAGAATTTATATTTTATTTATAAAAAAATATATATCATATTATTATATAATAATATATCAAAATTTATATTTATATTTTAGTAGATATGTTTAAATTTTAGTATATATGTTTATATTTTACTTGCATTAAAATGAGTTGAATTTAAGATAAAAAATAGTTTAAAACAAATAAATAACCTAAAGAACCTTTAGTTAAAAATATAACTAAACATATTCAAATGGTATTTTTTTATACATAAAGCTCCTCCTCCATAATCTTTATAATTATACACAGTTGAATTCATGTAACTCGAATTTTCAAGGGGTTTTGAAATATGTTTGAATTTTTTCAATTTTTTTTATTTTTATTCTGATTCATTGTCAACAAGGCTGCAAGCAACCACTATTGAGTTATGAGTTACTAGAAAAAAAGAATAGAGTTATAGAGTAAGGAAACGGTTGACAGAAGACTTGAAAAGTTGAAGGTTGTATGAGTCAGGAAAACATGAAGATGGAAGAGAGTTCTAAAGTGTTGATGTGCGATGAAAAACTAGATGAATAAAAGTTTTTAGAGCGTGCAGTGACACATACAATAAAAGAATGAGATTTTGCTGAATGACAAGTCAAGTGAGAATGAGCTTTAGTTGATAAAACTAGAGATGATAGTTCCTTTGAGCAGCATTCATGATAGTATTTGCGGAAAAGAGAAAGAGATACAACTCAAGCTTAACAGATAGAGCGAATCCAACTATGTTTACAATGTGTTTTTGGACCTTGTCTAGAAGAAAAAGAGCATTATTAGAAGACCATCCCAAATGTCCGTCCAAAATGAGGTAGAGAAAATCCATTGCTTGCCATTTTCTTTCTCCTGATTATTCCAGAAATCTGTGCTTGCCATTTTCTTTCTCCTGATTATTCCATAATCAGGAGAAAGAAAATGGCTAGCACTATAAAGAGAAGCAACCTTAGCAGATGCTAATTTAGCAATCGATTGTATATATGGTTTCCATGAAAGGTCAATAGTAAGCAATAATCCAAGAAGATGTAAAGAAGAGTGAGAGGGTTGCCGTTCATTAATATAGGAATGTTGACAGTATTGCGATAGTTGTTTGCAGTAAATAACTGATTTTTGTTGGAGTTAAAATTTACAAGCCATTGCAAACTTCAATCTGTTACAGAAATGAGATCAGATTTAAGATTGGCTGCCTATTCTAAGTGATTGAAAAGAGAAAACTTTTTGTAAAGGCAGGAGAATAAAGTTGAGTCATCAGCGATAAGAATAACTTAAGATGCAGGGTTGTCAGGAAGATCATTAATGTTGATAAGAAACTAAGCAGGGAGCCAAACAGGGCCAAAGATAGAACCTTTAGGTACCCCAGAAGTTACTGGAAATGAAGAATAGTGTTGGCCTATGATGATGAATTTAATAAAACATTTAGAAAGAAGCGATTTGATAAAAACTTTCTCACATACACCATATGAAAAAAGCTTATGGAGAATACCAGCATTTCAATCTTTGTTAAAAGCTTTAGATACATGAGCAATTGCTTTAGCCTCTCAGCCTCCATCTAATGGACGATAAAATCTTTCAGTTACAGCAGTCAACAAGTCAGCCTAAATTTTCTTCTGTGATAGCTTGCAGTTGGTGCTAAATTTTAACCCACATGAAACACAGTTTTTACTGCTGGTAATATTAGCAATGTTTTATTGAGATTGTATTTAGAAATATTTATTATTTGCATATTGATGAATAGCAACACTCGTACTAAGTCATTTACTTAATATATTCTTGGATTATTTTTCACTTTCAATGACCTCATGGAAACCATATTTACAATCTATTGAAATCTTATTGTGCTTGACAATTTTATACTCCTATACTTAATTGTAATTATTGCATTATGTTCTAAAAACCTTTTCTAGTTTTTTTTATCTTGCACATCTATGGTTTGGAATTCTCTCCCATTTTAATGTTTTACTGGCTCATACAATTTTTAAGTCTTCTATCAACTGTTTTCTTTCTTGTTAACAATATTTTTTATTCTATTCTCTTTAATTCTCTTTTGTACCTTTTGTTAACTCCCAACTTAAGTAGTGGTTGCTTAAAAAAGAATTATATTTAATAATTCTAATTTGAAAAAATAGTTAAAGCAATTTCAAATAAATATTTTTATTTTCAGTTTTTTATAGTTAAAATCATTTAATAAACTCCTGTATAAGTAGAATAGGTTTTAGGTACAAACTTTTATGATTTCTTTGTGATTTTAGTTTTTTTTTCTTAATTAACTGAAATTTAATTTGAAAAGCAAATTGAGTTTTTTAATATTTTTATATTAAAAATTTATATATATATAGCGCTTAATTTTTTATTTTCTTTTAAAAAATTTTCTATACTTTTTTAGACTGGAAAAATGAGTGAACAATTTAGCTCAAAAGAATGTCTAGCGTTGCTTGTTGGATGTCTTTGTCATGACCTTGATCACAGAGGAACAAACAACGAGTTTCAAATGAAGTAGTTTATATTAAGTTTATGTAAATTATAAAAAAACTTAAGTAGTTATATAATTAATAAATTTTTATAAAATAAATTTTTTTCCTTGGAATCTTTAAATATGAATCATATTATTAGTTATATTTTATTTTAAATGTTATTTTTTAATTTTTTTTTTTTTTTTTTTTTTTTTTTTTTTGTTGCAGTTAAGGCTTGTTTTATGCAATTGTTTCAAAAATTATTTTGTCTGCTAAATTTTTTTTTAAATAATTATTAATGATCCATTTTTAGAACGGATTCTCCCCTTGTAAAGTTGTACAGCACATCAACATTAGAACATCATCATTTTAATCGTGCTGTCATGATCCTCAACAGTGAGGTAAAGAAACATTTTTAAAGTATTGAATTCCTAAAATTTGATTTTATCAAAAATTGTGTTTGTCATAATGCTGTTGTTTTTTATTGCAAATTATTTATAAGCAAATTTTAAAATTATGCTTGTTTGAAGCATATCTTTTAATTGAAACAAATATAAAGAAAATTGTAAATTAACAATATATTTTGAAAGTTGAAAAAAATGTCACTGCAATCTAGAACAAGTACTATATTTGACTTGAATATAATACTAATTTTGTGTTTCAATATATTTTTTATTATATCATTTAGTGATTCAGATTTACTTTATATCCGGTTATTTCCATAGTTTAATGGACCAATCAGGGAAGGGATTTTTTCTAATAAAAGTTTTTCTATAACTCCGAAAATTGCTGCTCTAAAACAGGCTTAAATTAAGATGCTATAGCACAAGTTAGATATAATTTTAATGATTCAATGCTGATACAAGATGATAATTTAAACATGAGCTTAGTATCAACTAAAACTCAATCTTGTTTGACTCGTCATTCAGCAAAGTCTCATTCTTTTACTGTATTTGTCCCTGCATGCTCTAAAAACTTTTATTCATCTAGTTTTTTTCCCCGTACTTCAACGCTTTGGAACTCTCTCCTATCGACATGTTTTCCTGAGTTATACAAACTTCAACTTTTCAAGTCTTCTGTCAACCGTTTCCTTGCTCTATAACTCTATTCTATTTTTTCTAGTAACTCCCAGTGGTTGCTTGCAGCCTTGTTGGGAGTGAATCAGAATAAAAAAATAATAATAAAAAAATGTAATGCGAGGCTAGAAAAGTATTTTTTCACCAACATATTTTTGACTTTAATTTTCTGTAAAGTTTTGTTTTCAGAACAATAACATTCTGAATGTTATGTTCTGAATGCTCTCATTTTGTATGTTATCACTCTGAACAATATCATTCTGAGTGTTATCATTCTGAACAGTATCATACTAAATGTTATCATTCTGAACATAAAAATGACAAGATTTTGCAAGATATTTTTTTCTAATGACCTAAAATTGAACTGCCCAGTGGGCACAGAGCCTAAATAAGACGTTTTTTGAATGTTCAAAAGGTGTCCAAAATGTTCAAAAGACATTTAAAAGACGTCCTGTGCCCGTTTGGTGATTTCAAGTGTGTTTCTTCTCTATTTCTAATCCCTTTCTGAAATTTTTTAAAAGCCAAGGCAAATGCAATGAATAAATAATCATGTACGTCTGTGCTTAGTTTGACATTGACTTATTAAACTCTTAATGTTGTAGTTTGCTTAACAATAACCCTTATTCTGTTAACCATTCTTTTTCTGTGCATTGTTACAATGAAATGCCAGTATAATTTTTTTTTGGAAATGTTTGAAAATACAAAGAAAAGCCAAAGTATGGAAAACCACAATAAATTTGAATTATTTTAATTAATTTTTAAATTTTATTATCTTTTCACCCTGAAATTAGCCATATGTATTTTTGATAGCTTTTAATTTTGATAGAATGTCTAAAAATGTTTTTTTGTTTCATATGCTTTTTGTCTTTCAAAATTTCCTGTCATTTTAATTTAAAATTTTTAATATTCACTTTTTTTAAAAAAATTCAGGGTAACAATATATTTTCAAGGATTCCTTCAGAAGAGTATAGAAAGCTGATGAAGTTAATTAAACATGCTATCCTAGCTACAGATTTATCTAACTATATAAGGTATGTTGTAACAAATACACAAGTTATTTGTTAATTTGAAGCAGCTTTAAATAATAAAAGTAATTTTTTGATTGGTTAGGCAGCGAGATGCTTTTGAAGTGACCGTTAAAGGTGGTTTGTTCGATACCAACAAGTATGAACACCGATCAATGTTGAGAAGTATGCTAATGACGGCTTGTGACTTGAATGGTATTACTAAACCATGGGAAATACAAAAAAGAGTATTAATTTTTAGAATAAGATAATTGTTTTGAGTAATAAAAAGAATCAAAAAGTGATTCGCACATAATTAAATGAAGTTAATGTTATGACTTTTGTGGTTTAGGTTGTTCATTTAGTGACAAGTGAATTTTTTCATCAAGGTGACATGGAGCGTGATAAACTTCATGTTGAGCCCAAAGTAGGTTGTTGTACCTGAATGCACATGTAGTTATGTATTTTAATTGTAACAACCAAAAAAAATTTTAAAGGAAATTTTATTTTAGGAAATGATGGACCGCAACCATGTTTTGCAGTTACCCAAGTTACAAGCTCAGTTCTTTCAAACAATGTGTATACCTATTTATAAAGTATGTTATTTAGCACTTTGCAACAGTTTTACAAAAAAAAATGTTTAAGTTTAATTAGTTAAAGATAAAATAAAATTTTAAAATTACTTTTATTTTAGCTGGTATATTATGAGTTTATTATTCAAAATATTTTTAGTAGAAAATATAAAAAAATTCTTATTAAGTAGAAAATTCTTATTTAGTAAAAAATCATTTCTGTCCATAAATCAAGTTTAATGACCTACATTGGAAAATCCAGAACTTTTTTGGTATTTTAATTAAGTAACAATGATTTGGTAGAAATTGTGCTGAGTAGACCCTGGGAACCAAAATCCCCAAAATAGTATGCATCGCTTGCCTAAATGGAGAATTATCCAAAAAAATTATTCCAAAATAAATATAAATTATATAAATATAAATTCCAAATAAGACTAAAATTTATAAGTATTTTTGAAAATCAAAGTTTTATAATATGCTTATATTTTTAGGTAGTTTTATTTGCTATTTTTTCGAATATTTTATTAAAAAATCACCTGGCATTCAAAAGTAAACCTATAACCTTTGATAAAGGCGCACATTTTTCATAAGTGTTATTTCTAAACATAATATTTGAAAAAAAAAATTTTAAATACTCGAATAAGTTTTCATCTGCTTTTACATGCTAGAATATAAATTAATATAGGTTTTTCGTTCCCAGGCTCTAAGCAATCTCCGGCATTTATTAGCGTGTTAAACAGTTTTACGACATGGCTAAAGTTGTAAGTATGTTTTAACATGAATTACATATAAAATGAAGCTCTGCATAGTTGATTTGTTTAATCCAGAGTTTGAAAAAACATTTACTGGTTTGCAAGAGTATTTTTCAACAAACAACAGAATATAATGATTTCAAGCATTTAAAAAATATTTTAACTTTTTTTTTGTAAGTATTTTAAAAATTTAAGTATTTTTATACCGAAGGTTGCATCTATTAAAAACAATTGCCGCCTTAAACTAGATGCAAAAAAAAATATATGACTGTTTTGATACAACTTAAGACTGTTTTATGAGCTTATTATTAAGAACTACAATGTCCGTAGAAAAGTTTATGGAACTGGTGCAGTAACTACATAAACTTGGTTTATAAATATTAACTAGTAACTTATTATTTAAGGTTATTTATCAGCATAAATATATGATATTAAGGAGTTCTAGAGAACATACATGTAAAAAATTCATGGAATTAAATTCCAACCATCATTTGACAAATAAAATCAATTATTTTTTAAAATTTCAATTAGAATAATTAATATCATTAAAAACAATATTTTGGGTTTTAGTGAACCAAAGTTATCTGAGAGAAAAAATTTCTAACTTCTCTAGATATTTCAAAAATAGCCTTATTTTTAATTTCAAGTCATAGACATTTTAGACAATCAGGTAAGTGTGTAACCTATTGTAAAGGTTGGCAGATTATTCAAAAAAATTAAAACGATCAGCTTGTGGTCAAAAAATAAATAAATAAAAAGGTGGACAATTCTTGCATTTTAGTTGATTCTTCAACGGGGTTATTTTTCAATAACAAAATGTACTTGTTTTGTGATTTTTGCGATTGGCTTTTAAAGCTACTTTTTTTAGGTGTTGTCCGATTTCAATCCACTTCTGCTTCCGCTGCTTAAGGGTGCCGAGGAGAATAAAGTAAAGTGGTCGGATATGAACAAAAAGCTTGAGCAAGGTGAAATAAGCGCTGATGCAGAACCTGTCTTACATCCACTAATACCAGATCAAGATGTATTTTGAGTTACTATTTAATAATGCTATTAAGTATGGAGTGTATTTGATTTGGTGGAATGTATTTGACAGCCCGAAAAATCAAAATCGATTGATTTTTGATGTGAAGACAATATTTAAAATGTTTTACAGATAAAAGCATACAAAACATTAAACGTTTTGTAAATAAAAGCAGATGAAACATTAAACGTTTTAGTTTAAATGATGGTGTAAATAAAATGTTTTTGATAATAATAATCAATAAGGATTAATTTCCTTGTTTAAAAGCATTTTAAACAATTATTATTCTTGCGTTTTTAAATACACAATTTTGAAATGTTTAACGTTTTCATAATCCTAATTGGTTGCCCTATAAACACTTTTCATAATAGAGGAATTACACTGAAATACCCAATTTATACTAGATCACAGTGGGCCGAAGCGCGACAAAATCACCCCAAAATTTGTTTTATTTATTAAGTTTTATAATTTAAGTTATAAAAATTATATATATATTTAAATTGTTAGCAGAAGCATTTTCAAAAATCAGAGTAAATCATTTTTAATGTATTTTTCTTTTTTTATAGCAAAAAAGATTATTTAGTTTATTATAACTCTAATCTAAAATATTTAAATATTGGTCTAAACTAAAATATTTAAATATTAGTCTAAACTAAAATATTTAAATATTAGTCTAGACTAAAATATTTAAATATTAGTCTAAACTAAAATATTTAAATATTAGTCTAAACTAAAATATTTAAATATTAACCTAAACTAAAATATTTAAATATTAGTCTAAACTAAAATATTTAAATATTAGTCTAGACTAAAGTATTTAAATATTAGTCTAAATTAAAATATTTAAATATTAATCAAAACTAAAATATTTAAATATTAACCTAAACTAGAATATTTAAATATTAGTCTAGTATTTTAAAAAGAAAGAAATTAAGTATTAAAGCTTTTTATTTTTAAAAATTTATTAATGATTTTTTTTTTATTTATTTTTCTTTATTATTGGTTTGTTATTTTGTAAATCTTATATTAAGTAAGTTTTGGTTAAACTTTTCTTTTTAAAAGTAAATATTTTAGTCTGAAGTTTATTAAATTTCGGCCATTTTGAATTTAGTTTTGATTTTGTTCTTAAAACATTACCAAATCCTACCCTTTTTTAATTTCTTTTTCAAAAGTAAAGTTTTGACATTCGGTAAAATTTCGAGAAAGATTATAAGTATACTTAAAACACAGGTGACAAAAGTAACATGCTCTATTCAAATGTGTGCAGGTATTATCTTTATAGTAACCTAACCGGAACTAAAGTCGCTCCTGGCGTACTTTTTATTACTTTAACGCATAAAGTCTATTTATTTAATAATTTATTAGTTTTTAGTGCACGACTTTTTTTATTCAAGAATTACATATTTTATCAAAAGATGAAACAGCAAAAAACTAGGATGCTATTTCGATTACTAGTTATGCTCTATTAATAATTAATTTTAATCCATTTCTGCTATAAAAAAAATTATTTTAAATGTAAAGATATTTTAGCTTTACATTTATAGTAAGGATTGCCTCTGCAAATCTAAAAGTAGCAAAAATCTTACCTAGTTATTAAGCTGGAGGTCTATTTTAAGTAATTATAGAGCAATTTCAATTTATTTTCTAAGTTTCTTTAAAAAATACTTTATAACAAACTAGAGTAAAACCCGGTCAAACCAATTACACTATTTTTTCAATCATCGATCGAAAAATTTAAATAAAACTTGAACGGATGTGAACATTTGAAAAATAAAAACACAAAAAGAAATCAAATCATCTCTTCTACTCATGTCCGATGGCCGAGGTCATGTCTCATATCCGAAGCCGAAAAGTGGTTTAACACAAAATGGTGTCATGGATTTATACATTAATAAACCAATATATCAGTTTTTTTAAGTTCTCTAGAGTATCACAATGGTCTGAAGAAATTTCTACAAGAAAAACTCACAATTTAGTATCTGCCAGATCCG